>NC_042997.1:29600501-29618001 GCF_006345805.1 Octopus sinensis
GTTTCGAGAGTTCACTGAGATACTCGAAGTACTCTGGTGTTGGGCCTCACTAATTTTTCATTGATTATTTATTTTGAAATCCTTGCATGTATTGCTGTGTCTGTATACTGTCCGAGCGTTTATTTCTTCTCCGCTATAGTTGAAGCATCCTCACTAGAGGCTTGTATTTCCAACCGATCATTAAGCACAAAATGTCTTGCAATATTTAGAGCGTTGGCAACTTCTAAATCACTGTCTTCCACACATGCTGAAACAGTGCAGCATTGCTGATACTGTTGTCGGTTTCACAGATTTTAGAATCTTAGGTACTTCCAAGAAGACTTGTTTGTTTACTACTATTACTAATGTTATTTCTGTAGATGGTCGGAGGGTAGACAAATAGAATTTCCGTTAACCTGGCATTTAAACTTTTGCTGGTGACTTTCTGGGAAAATATATTTATCCAAAAATATTACGGAATGGACACCCGTGATTAAAAGGAATGAGACATCCGTAAGTAATGGTTATAATTGTAGACATCCGTAACTGGAGACATCCGTAAGTAATGGTTATAATTGTAGCGAATAAAAACGACAAAATAAAGACTAATTTATAAAACAGTTAACAGTTATATTGGTGCATGCAGTGTAGATTCTTTTATGTAATTTTAATAGCTTTACTGTTTTAAGCATTTATCCACTTAAATAGGGCGTAGTGGTTAAGAGCGCGGGCTATTCAACACAAGAGTCCGACTTCGGTTTTTTTTCGGTTTTTTTTGTACCTTTTAATTAACGTTAATCTGTCAATTTGACCCCCGACACACTTACAATTTCAGCAGGGCGGCTAATTTTGATGGACAACTATTTCAAAGCTTGCAGCTATTCTGTCATAACAACAAATTCACATTATAGTGAAATGAAAATAATAAAAAGCTAAGGTTTTCAAGCGAAGGCAGAAGCAAAATAATGTGCACTTTGTAGATAAAATTTGCAAAGAGGACAGGAAAGATAAACACCCAGTTTCTCTAAGTTTCAGCACGCAATAATTGCCGTTATTGTAGTCGCGATACTGCTCTGTTTCTTTCATATAAAGCAACTTTGATTTCTTGTAAGAATAATTCTAATTAAAAGAAATTTAAAACACACACTAAATATGAATTCTGTAATCTTAAATGGCTTCGTTGATGATAGTGTGAAAAAATAAAAATAAACAGAAATATGTATGGGTGTGTTTTCGTTGTTCGCGTGCGCCATCAAATTAATAAACTAATAAACTGAATTATATAAGTTAGCTAATTGATCACCAGCCTTCCTAAAAAAATTGTTTAAGATATGAGAGAAAAATTAGATTACTGAAAGGCATCAAAGATATTTTTAAAATATTAATGTATAGAATAAAATATTTTTATAATTTAGCTATATGGCGAGCTGGTAGAATCGCTAGGACGCCAGGCAAAACGCTTAGCGATATTTCTTATGTCTTTATGGTATAAGTTCCATCTTTACGTTATAAGGTTACTTAGACTTTTGTCTTTTCCGGGCCGACTAAATAGGTACTAGATGAACACCTGTTTGATGTAATTGATTTATCCACCTTCTCCGAAATTTCTGGCCTTGTTCCAAAATTTCGAACCCATATTAAAAATTAATAATGGAAAATTTTCCTTCAATACTCGATTATAATTCCACTTAAGTACCACTTCTTAGAACTTTCCTAAGATTTTCTTTGAATATAATATATTTTTATATACTATTTTGGGAATAAAAATTTTAAGTTGCTGCTGTTTAAGTATCTTGAAGCTGCGTATTACATCTTCTATCTCTATCCCTCTCTCTCTCTCTCTCGTGTTGCCTTTATCACTCTATCTCTGTATAAATATGTGAAGAAAGAGATCAATGAATATTTAGATAGAGTGATGGATAGATAGAAAGATAGATAGTTAGGTAGGTAGGTAGGTAGGTAGGTAGGTAGTTATTTAGCTAGATAGATTGATAAATAGACAGACATATAGATAGATAGATAGATAGATAGATAGATAGATAGATAGATAGATAGATAGATAGATAGATAGATAGATAGATAAGTTTCTTTATTGGCCACACAGGGCTGCACACAGATGGGACAAGTTACAAGGTAGAGCTTTTCTTTTGGGGGCTGAAGGAAACAAAAAACAAAAGAAAAAAAGGGGTGGCGTAGGTTTTCGATCAAGAGGGATCGTAAAAGGGAAGAAAAGAACAAAAATAAAAAAATAAATAAATAAAATAAATAAATAAAAAGAATAAAAAGAAAAAAAAGAAAAGGAAAAGGAACAAAAGAAAAGCGAAATGAAAAAAGAAGAAAAAAGGGGGAAAAAAGGGGAAGAGGAAAAAAGAACGATCAATAAGGATCGTGTATCACAGTGTTATGATATATGGTGTAAAAGGGAAAGCAAGTAAGGTTTATCCGTGGGAAGAATAGCCTACGAAAAAAGACCACGGTAACCTTGGTCAATATTGTTATATGTTACCACATTTGTTTGCAAGTGGGTAACCCTCTGTTTTCAATTTCTGGTTTCATAGGATTATGCTCAAGATGGCTTCGTCATTCATACGTGCCATCCTTGATACATTCACCCATCTTTTTTTAAAACATTCGCTAGACAAAACTTGCCTCTCTACTCTCACTTTCCTTTTCAAGTGGTACTTGAAGAAGTTGATGAGAGATTGACCAGAGAGGAAAGTGTTTGTCTCCAATCCTTTCAGACGCGTCCACCAGATACATTCTTTTGCCATAGCCACAAGGATTATGAAAATAGCTCTTCCTTCCCGTTTGAAGGAAGGAGGCGTGACAATATTGACGATAGACTCAGCTGATAAACCGACTCGTCCCACACGTGACAGCAGTTGTTCGACATAAGCCCACAGGTCGGAAATTGTTGGACACTGCACGAGTGCGTGCAGAACGGTTTCGTCGCTCTGACCGCATCTCGGGCAGGTCGGCCCCGTGTTTCTCGAGCCGTGTCTGTAGAGCTTATCCCGAACGGGTAGCGCTTCTCGGTAGCACTGCAAGGCCAGGGATCTCTGGAAGTTGTCCATGGGCCCTGGCCCGAAAGTCGTCCCGAACAGGCAGGTCTGGTACTCCTCGTCGACGTCCAGGTTCGCCCCGAGCTCGTCGTCGTACCTCCCCTCCACTAATCCCCGATAGAATGCTTTGGTTGTGTTGAAGTCACTCAAGGTCGACGCAGGACGGCAGAGTTGCTTGAGAGCAACGCGACACTCGCGGTGCCATTCGCCCTTCCTCGGCCTCTTTTTGATCCACGACTGCAGTTCGGTCATGGAGACGAGCTGCGGGAAAGCGTGCCTCAGAAACGGCGACCACACCTGTTCACCGTCGTCTACATAGAGCCAGAGATGTCGCAGTCTCAGCGCGTGTCTGCGCATCATCAACCACGGCATGCCCAGCCCTCCTTTTAACGGGTGTTGACAGCAAATGGATCGCCTGACCATCGGGACGAATCCTTTCCACAAGAAGCGAAAGAGAATGCGTTGTAGTTTGGTGATGTCAGGGTCGGGACAAGGTACGACGGTCAGGCGGTAGTAGATGACGGATGCGATGTACGTGTTCGCCACCTCCGCCCGACCTTTTAGGGACAGTTTCCTCTCGGCCCATTGCCGGGCGAGAGATAGATAGATAAATAGATAGATAGATAGATAGATATATAGATAGATAGATAGATAGATAGATAGATAGATAGATAGATAGGCAGACAGACAGACAGATAGATAGATAGATAGATAGATAGATAGATAGATAGATAGATAGATAGGCAGACAGACAGGCAGATAGATAGATAGATAGATAGATAGATAGATAGATAGATAGATAGATAGATAGATAGATAGATAGATAGAGATAGATAGATAGATAGATTAATACTTAGATAATCAATAAACAAAAACTCTTTACTGTTGAATAACTTAATAAAATGGTATAATTTAACAGTAACGAAAGCAACATTGTAAATACGTATGGTTATTAAATTATGATGGTGAAAATAATGGATTAATATGTCAAAGTGTAAGAAAATATAATTATGCAAACTAATATTTATGTAAAATAAGCTGCCTTTAGTTAATAATGGTCATCACGCATGGGTATTGCTAATATTTGAAATGGCATAAACATAATGGAATACTGAGAAATTTAAAATTCATATTCATAATGCGCTCTAAGTTAATTTCATTTCAAGATGATCATCATTTTATTGTATAAAAACACAGAAAACTCCAGTAGCTATATATATTAAAGTTTAGAAACAAATAATTTCATTAATATGCAGACAAGTTTAAAATCAATACGTACCTGAATTATATAGAGGAATTGTTTATGTGCGCGAAGAGAAGTAAACTAGTATATGGTTATTAAAAGAGTATATGGTTATGCTGCATAAGAATACTGAGATGTGAAAGTAAAGAAATACAGATATGTATATTCAGTAGGTAGTTTACTGTGCTACTATTCATTGAATATTTGACTATTACTATATATGCTAGATAAAGTTGGTGAAAAGAAGAGAAAACAGTAAAACATTCAAAAGAAGTAAACATATTACAATAAGGTTATATCCATGCAGTGATGGTAAATATCAGGTCATTGCATCAGTTCTGTCCGAATTTTGAATAAAGAAATCAGTGTGATCAAATATTATATTTAACTGAAATTTTGTCATCAATATACTTACCATGATTATCTATGACTTCCATCTTCTATCTATTTACAAGCTTTTTAATCCCAACAATGTAAAACTCTTTTGGTTTCAAAGCGAAGAATTCTGAAATGTCGGTTTTGAACTCCTTTTGGCTTGCGAAACTTATGTCCCACAATTGATTCTGTAGCTACGAAACAAATGGTAGCCTGAAGGAGCAATGTCGGGAAAATAAGTTGGATGACGAATTTTTTTCCCAACCACACACTTCGATCTTCTGTAATGAGATCTTTGCAGTGTGCAGTCACGCAATGTCCTGATGAAGCATCACATCACTCCTTTTCGATTGACTAAAGCGGTTCTTTTATTTAATCTTGGTTCAAATGCTCTAATTGCTGACAGTAGATTTGAACATTAATTGTTTCCTTAGGTGGTAACAATTCAAAGTGAATTACTCCTTTGCAATCCCGCCAGATAGAAAGAAGAAGCTTTTTTCCCATGGAGTTCCCTTCTCGGTTTTGGTTCAGCTTTCTCCTTTTTACCAAGCCACTGTTTACCAAGCCAATTTTCGTCACCAGTCACAAGTCTATCCAAAAAAGGTGAAATGAGTTCGCGAGAATGGAGAGAAAATCAGATGTCAACTCGGAATTTGCGGTCGCTTTTAGACAATTCATGAAACACCCATTTTCCAGTTGTATGGTTAGAACTAAGTTTTATTGCCAATTCTTCAACTGATAATGCACGATTTTCTTCAAGTAATACCTTAAGATGCTTATCATTAAACTCAACTGGACGTCCTTTTCGATCTTCATCTTGAAGACTGAAATCTTCATTTCTGAATTTTGCAAACCATCTTCTGCAAGATCTTTCATTCAAGCATTCTTTCCTATAAATTGAGTGTATGTTTCGAGTCGCTTCGGCTGCATAAAGCATAAAGCATTATACTCATAAAGCATTATGTGCTTCAAATGCTCTTTGGATACCCTCATGTTAGAAATGGTTTTAATCAAAGAACTTTTAATTCTATTATTCTGTAGAATAATATTTAATTCGTTTAAATGTGCACATAAAAAAAAAAAACTTTAAATTCCATTAGACATTCTAAACTACTATTAAATTTCATTCAATTTTTGAAAATATAATATAGGACAGAAATTATGGTATGACCTGATATATGGCGCGAAATCTTTCTTTCTCTATCCTGGGGTTTTACTAAAAACAATTTGTGGCGTCGTGTATAATATGATTTCAAAATGATCAGTATCTCATTCTTTATTTTAAATTTTTTTACATAATTACAATGATTAAACGTTGATTTGCAAAAATGAAAAAGTGAATTTACTATATATAAGGGATATGTTTTACAGTTGCGAAGCGAGAAGAAATAATATAACATCCGAACCTTTAAACGAAAAGGAACGATTTCTGATTTCGAGTTCTGTAAGACATTGTGAGCCGATTTCTAAATCTTCACAAGTCGACCAGGAATTAATTTCAAATTAATGGTAATATTTCATTATTATTTCTCTTTACATCTAATCGCTTCGTTAATATATTATGAATATTATCAGCTCTGTGTTTATAGCCAAATACTAAATTTTTCTTCAATTGCTAACATTATTCTACAATTCAGCACGCAAAATTAGAATTTTTAGAAATCCTCTTTTGTTTCTTTTCTTTTCCAAACCTAGTTAAATACATGTTTTTAGGTTTACATGTCTACAAGTGGTTTAGTAGTCTCATATGCATTATTTTTACCCTGGCCCTTATAACGTTTCTAGAGTCTACATCTTTCGATATGCACATATTCCAAATAAATGAAAAGCATTTTCTCCCTTAAAATGCATGCGTTATTATATAACTCGCTATTTGGTGATTAAGGAACAGGTGTTATCTACCATTCATGTTCCGAACGGAATATTTATTTGCATCTTACAATTTTAACTCATGCCTAGCATTTACTTTACACGATAGTATTACAAAGTATGCATCATCAAACATTGAATCAAATAAGCAGGGCGAGCTCTGATATTTTGAATTTTGAAATAGCTAAAGATCTTTTATTGGATTTTGTCGTTGTAGATTTGGAGAAGATCAATAGATATATAGATTAACTCAATGACATGCTTGCAACAGAATAGTAATTTTAAAATAAATTATCGTTTGTATATTTAATATCCTTTGCATGGTAATTTTGTCCAATATTTCCATTGCTGCAGAGAGTAACCCTATAATTATTCGAGTCTCTAATCTTTACAAGATATCATGTTAGGATGTCACCAAACTTTTCAAGCTGTCAGTCTTTAACTGGGGAGCAAACACCTTTGCTTCTTAGTAAAATATCTATGTTTACCAAATCCAGATTAATTCATATTATTTATTCTCAACAGAATTCGAGCGAATTAAATATGTTATCACAGCACAAGCTTTAAATTTTGCACATTGTACTCATCTAAATTTTCCTTTCCATCAGGTGTTGAACTATCAGCGACAAAAGTATACTTTAGGGTTGCAATCAGATTATGTGCTTAATATTGAATCTAAAATAGTACTATGCTATTAAAATCCTTCCCTTAACAATTGAAGTATTTCTTTTGCCATCTAAATACACAATTCGTGAATGAACTAATTACTTTGCCAACAGGTAAAATCCATTAAGGTGATATATATTGGTTACGATCAATTATCGAATTATCCGTTATATTCAGCTACTTACGTTTAAAGATTTCTTCCCTACAAATTACGCAGTAATATATAGGATTATCTCTATAAATTTCACTCTTACATATTCCATTAATCCTCCTATCATGTTTTCTATTTTACTATTCTTTCTCCTCTCTCAGAATATGTAACTATGAACGTATTTCTAAAACACCTTATAATCAAAAGAACCGTTGGGCGAAGCATGAGAACCTAATCAGAATTTATTGTCAATATTACTTCAGAATTAAATTTCTAAGGATACCAAGCATTGCCAAGATGTTGACAGTGGTCTGATTAGCTTGACAATGCATGAGGCCTTCAACCCTAAGGCGTACGTACACAGGCTCTACAGGAATATGTGTAAAGGTGGGCGTGAGCTGATAAGCGAACGAGGGTGCATCAACAGTGAAAGCAGAAACATAGCAGAATATTTGGTAATCAGAAAACAAGACCTGCTACAGTATGCTGTAAATGCAGAAGGATTTACCAAAAATGGACTTGAGAATGCTTATGAATTCCGATCACTAATAGCCAACCAATGTGACCGATATATTTCTAAAACACCTTATAATCAAAAGAACCGTTGGGCGAAGCATGAGAACCTAATCAGAATTTATTGTCAATATTACTTCAGAATTAAATTTCTAAGGATACCAAGCATTGCCAAGATGTTGACAGTGGTCTGATTAGCTTGACAATGCATGAGGCCTTCAACCCTAAGGCGTACGTACACAGGCTCTACAGGAATATGTGTAAAGGTGGGCGTGAGCTGATAAGCGAACGAGGGTGCATCAACAGTGAAAGCAGAAACATAGCAGAATATTTGGTAATCAGAAAACAAGACCTGCTACAGTATGCTGTAAATGCAGAAGGATTTACCAAAAATGGACTTGAGAATGCTTATGAATTCCGAACACTAATAGCCAACCAGAGTGAAGAAAACTTATTCTGCATAGAATTACATGGTCAGTTCCACTGTGAAACTAGCAAATTAAAAGACCAGGAAACATCATGGAGGTGACTAGGCAAGAGTGACATAAAAAATAAGACTGAAAGCTGCTCAGGTTCAGACATTAAATAACAACTCAGTGAACAAAGATATATACCATACAAGTGCAACGAACTTCTGAAGAATGTGTGGGAAGAGGGTCGAATATGTGACTCACATTGTTAGTGTTTGTGAAACTCTTGAATGTGTACAAGTGCAGACACGACAAGGTAACCCAAAACCTTCACTGGCTATTATGTCGAAAGTATTGAAAACAGGTAAGGAACTTTTGATACCAACATACACCGGAAAAGGTAATGGACGAAAAGAGAAAGTCAAAAATCCGATAGGACTTTGATTTCCAGACAGACAAGGGTTTGGAGCACCGACGGCCGGATATAGTAATATTTTGGAGGGACAAATAAGAGTGCCTAATAATAGACGTGGCAGTGGCAAGTGATCAACATATCATAAAAAAGAGAAAAGTTTGATAAATACGAAGATCTGATAATTAAGATTACCAATATGTATCAGGTACAAGATTCAAACATAAAGGTTGTCTCTGTTGGGTTCAATACCACCCAAACTGAGAAAACATCTGGAAAGTTTAGAAATACCCTACAATCTTGGTGTATTACAAAACTCGCCATTAATTGGAACTGCACTAAATTTGCGTAAAGAACTCTCTGTCTAAGATCTTTGTTGTGACTTGACAGACTGTACAAAGCCCCGATAGACACAATATCTTCAATCAACAAGAACACGACATTTGATACTGTGCTACGTCTTTAGTAGTAATACTATTTTTTTAACCCCAGAGGAACAACTTTTCCATCAAGTGAACGACAACCTGTGACCGATATATTGCAAGCAAGAGGCTAACCCCTACCAATGTCTAGCGATTTGACAGGACCAGTAGGCCAACCTCGTTTCGGGTGTTTTTTTATTTTATTTTTGCCTATTCTCAGTATTTGACACCTGTCCGCTAGAGATACATAAGGTTACAGGTGGTAACCCACTTTTCACATAAACCTTACCAAGAATAAGGCCGAACCCGAGCCAAACCATACTAATAATAATAATAATAATAATAATAATAATAATAATTAATAATAATAATATAATAATAATAATAATATAATAATATAATAATAATAATAATAATAATAATAATAATAATAATAATAATAATGATAATAATAATAATGATAATCAGAAATATGTATGGGTGTGCGTATGTGTGTGTATGTATGCAAGCGCGTTTGTGTATATGTGTGCGCACGCTGATATTTCTCTGTACATGTGTGTGATTCTGTAACTTGCTTTTTGTGTAAATATACTTTGGAGAAATGTGATTACGTCCCACCAGTTATTTTAATGTATATATACATCCTTTTCGATATGCAAAAAAGGGCCAATTCCAATTTTAAAAGGCAGATTTTATGATACACTTAGTCTAAGAATATTTTATGCAAATATATTTTTATCTCTTTCATCCCGAATCTCTACTTGTATTACGCATAAATCACGCGCATTTTTGTGTTTATTATTCAGAATCAATTTTTCCATAGTATTCTCAGTAGTTTACCTTCAGTTTTTGTACATTCAAAGTGAAGAATTTCAAATTTGAAGCAAAAATTGTTTATAACCTATAAAGAGCAGTGTTAATGGTATATACATTACTTTTACGTCTCCTATTACTTTACGGTCTTCCTTGATGAGATAAATATATATTTCTTTATTGCCCACATGGGCTAAACATAGAGGGGACAAATGAGGACATACAAAGGGATGAAATCGATTACAACCCCCCAGTGCGTAATCTCGAAAGGATGAAAGGCAAAGTCGAACTCGGCGGAGTTTGAACTCAGAACGTAACGGCAGAAGAAATATCAGCTTGCAAAAGATTCTTCCAGCTCGCCGCCTTCAGATGAGATGAATATTGCAAAATTTATTACAGTACACACGTTTAGACAGGCCGATTCTTTTATTTTACTTTATTGTAAACAAATTTCATATGCAATGCGAAGTGACCTATTTATGTTTTAAAATACATACATACATACAAGCATACAAACATACACACACACACACACATATATATATATATATATATATTATATATATATATATATATATATATATTATATATATATATATATATATATAAGATATTTCAAAGCATATTTTACGCTTGAGATAGTTAAATCATCATTTTCAGGATTTCCCACTGATTTCTAAGTATTTCACATAAATTCTATACTGTTGTACAGAGAAATGTTTAATTCAAATATGAACTTTCTTCACACATATACCTGTTTCTACTCATGCATGCACACACACACACTACGAGCCAAACCTCTGCAAGAACGAATGGTTGAGCTAAACAGATTAATGGATGATAAAATAGTAACAAAGAGCGTTATTTACATTATTTATATTATTTACACTTGACGGATATTTGTCCTCATCTTGTTTGCTGTTAACACAACGTTTCGGCTGAAATACCCGCCAAGTCTTCATCAGGTGTCTTGGGGAATTTTCGTACCTGGGTTCACATTCCTAAGGTATGTTTCGATGTTATTATTATTATTATACTTATTACTATTATTATTATTGAGTGAGCGAGCAGAGCATGCCATCAAAGTGACACTGGGGTAAAATATACGAAGCCCAGTATACCCATCATGACTACCCGTCTGATAAGGATACACTAGGCACATGCATCACAACCATATGTGCGCGACATGGTGATCTCATATCAAGATAAACAGCACATGACCTTGCAGGTGGAGCCCAGTTAGAATTTTCTTCAGATCGAGTAGCCCATTCCGCTCAAAAGGTCCCTGAAAAAGGGTTGTTTAAGGACGTTGAACGAAACACCCATGTTTCCAGAGGTGAATTATTCAAACCCCAAAGAATCCTTCTCAACACATGGCTATGATGCTCCCCCACTACTTCTGCTCGTGATCAGAGATGCACATATCGTCAGCCACTAAGGGACATGCTCAACTGGTTAAGGTCAAACAACTGACAAGCAAATCTGTGGTATTGAGCAGAATATTTGCTGTAGCCCATCTTTTATACCAAGACAAAACAATGTACATGATAACACTTCCAATCAGTTTTATTATTATTATCATTATCATTATTATTATTATTATTATTATTATTATTATTATTATTATCATTATCATTATTATTATTATTATTATTATTATTATTATTATGTAAATATTGTACATAATTCCTCATCTCTTAAATATAGAACTGGAATAACAAAGATGCTGATAAATGGAGTGCAGTAGCTTTAAAGGACACGGTGAACTATCTGATTGTAGTGCTATCCATATGAAAAGATACAACATACTACGAAGACGCCCAACACTACAGTCAGAAGAAAATAATGAAAAGCCTAAAAATATCTGATAAACTTATACAGAGACGGGCTCGTCGACAAAAAATACGACTATATATACACGACAAACTTCAAAACTAAATCCAGTTACTTTTACGGTATTCCTAAGATATGCAAAAGTGAAACAAATAAGTAACTCATGCAGGGAGCTACAGACATAATAGTCAAAGTACCTCCACCTATTGACCTAAAATTAAGAGCTATAATAGCAGTCCCTGCATGCGAAACTCACAACCTCAGCGACCTTTTACATACCCTTCTAAAAACCATTCGTCAAGCATATCGAAAGCTACATTAGGGGCGACCGAGATATTCTCAGCCACCTCCCTAAAACAAAAACAAAAAAAACCCTACTAGTATCCTTCGATGTAGTCAACATGTATTCTAATATCCCCCACAACCTAGGAATAGAGACAATACAAATCTGGCTAGAAAATTCTCCAATAATTCTCCTACACTGCATCAAAAAAGAATTTTTATAGAAGGAATACAATTCATCTTGGAGAATAATTTCTTCGTATTCAGAGACAACATTTATCGACAGAAATCGTGGGACACAATGATTACGAGATTGCCCCCCACCCCCTTTGCTAACCTAGTGATGGGGTACCTATAAATCACTTTTTATCGTAAGCTACTACGAATATACGGAAACTCATTCTCCCTTTACATAGAAAAAAACTGGAAAAGACATCTAGAGGACTGCTTCATTCTTTAGTATGAACGTATAGAGGAACCTAAAGAATTTCAAGCACTTCTATAAGGACTTGACTTAAATATTTAATTTACAACTTCCATTCCTCGAAATCCTCCTTAAGAGATCCAACAGCAAAATAAAAACATGTGTCATGTAGGTCACTTGACCATTAAAGTAGATTCCAAACACAGCCTCTAGTATAGGGTCATACCACTCTTGTTATTTTTCTTTCTCTTCTTCTTCTTCTTCTTCTTCTTCTTCTTCTTCTTCTTCTTCTTCTTCTTCTCCTCCTCCTCCTCTTCCTCCTCCTTCTTCTTCGCCTTATCTTTCCTCGGTCGGTGATGTTTAAACCATTAAGCTTTAGAACCAAAAACGTCCTCTGAGCATATAAACACTAATTTTTCAGATCTGGTGCTAAATACCGAGCATTCACAAAGGAAAAAAGAGAGATAGAGAAGGAGACAGGAAAAAGGAAAATGTCCTACCTATTTGAAGACTATGGAAATATTTACAAAACATTTCATTTAATGTTTCCTTCAATTTAATTGTTTTCTCCTTAATTAACATACGCCTCTGTTTTACACTTAGTTGAAAAATCGAAAAGACTAAAACCAGTACTGACCATTGCAAAATGTATTTCATGACAAAATTATTTTAGCATTTTCTATCTTGTCCTAGTTTCCTTATATAATGTCAAATATTTATATCGAGAGTGTACATGAAATTACTTGTGTTTACAGCATTTCGTTCTATTGTCATAATATTCTATCAATCTATACGACGATTGTAAACAATTTGTCTGTACAAATTGTGTGCGGACATACAAAGCGAGAAATGCTGTATTTATTATTAGAGTCATCACCTTCAGCCCTGCTTGACACATTTAATCATCTAGAAGCCCAAAGCATTAGAGGCAAATTAAAATGGTAATTCAGTTTCCATAGTTTTCAATTTCCTGGTTGCATGATGGAAGATGAACCCTGTATTGATGCTTCCAAAATTTTACATCGATACGGCCATCGTTAAAATCAAGTGAATACAGTACTTTTTCTTGAGATTATAGATTTTATTGTGCGAGAGACTAACGGTTATTACAGTTTTTGTAATTACTTACAGTATGAAAATAAGTATATAATTACTTAAAGTGAAAATAAGTACAAAAAGAAAGGTTTTTGTTTTGTACCCGTTTGGCATACACATGCTTAAATTATTGGTTTGTTAACCGTATTTCGTTCCGTTACTATAAATTATTATAGAGCATACCAATAGATAACAAACAGTTCTTCCGAAAAAGTTTTAAATATACAAATTCGTCTAACCAGCTTAATGTAAGTCCTAATAAAAAAGGTTTAATACGCAATGTAATGTAGTGAAGGCTCATTACTCAGTGGTCAGGATGTCGGGCTTACGATTGTCCGGGTGGGAGTTCGATTCTTGGACCAGGCTGTGTGTTGAGCAAGACATTCAATGTCGCATAGCTCCAGCCAGTTCAGTCAGCTGTGGAAATAATTTACGACCTCGGTGATGCGCTTGAATAACATCGTATGGAGAGCGGAGGCTGGTATATATGGGTGACTGTTGGTTACCCATAAACAACTTTCTGCCTTGGAGGGAAACTTTCTAGGTGCAATCCTGTATCATTCATGACCGAAGAGGGTTTTTAACCTCTACCCAATTGTCATTGAAATGACAACTTGCCTTGTCATTATTCTTTTGTAAATTTTATATAAAAATGTCGGTGGGTGTTGGGGGGGTGCGTGCGTATGTGTGTGTGTGTGTGTGTGCAGGTGTGTGTTATCTGCTGTACATATCGTTCCCTCTGATTACGCGTATGGATCTATTGGTGACATTCCGTAATGTTTCATTGCTTCATGAAGAGATCCTGTATAGCAACAATATTTCAATATATTTCTTTTCACTACGAAAAAGGCATTATGGAATGAATCTAAGAGCATATTCATCACATTATACGTTGTGAATGACATCTATGATTACTATTTCTATGGCTGATAGCAGTGATCTTTTTGCGGAACTAGGTGACCTAGATCATTCTTATCGAATGATAAACTCACATAATCTTCTAGCATTACGTGCGTTTTACCGCTGTTCATTGTTTGATTGATACCCGCATACAAAACCATATATTGTAAATAATACTAACTAAAGTTATTGATTGTGTTAATTTTTGCCATTAAATATTAACCCGCGCTTCAGGCTTGCCTGACTTCGGTAAGCGAGGTAAAAACATCCGGCCTCTATATGTTTTGATCTTAGATGTGCAAAAAGTCAGCTATTACACTCTAGGTGAGGAGCCTGCACATCTCCTACACACACACACACACACACACACACCACACACACACACATACATATATATATATATATATATATATAATTTGAATGGAGGTAATACGAACGGAAAACCAGAGGAATATGACCTATTATCCAAATAGAATATTCAGTATATAGGTGAACTTTATTCGACATTAATAAATCAATGGAACGTTCGAAATAATATTAGTATTAAAAACATGCAAGCATATACACATATAACTATTTAATATTTAAAAATACGCAAATATTTAAAAATACGTAGGCATTTAAAAATATATAAACACATAAACAGATACATAAACAGATATAAAAAAAAGTCGATATGATATAAGATATGGTGAATTATACATTCATACGATATGATATATGATAATAATAATTTACAAGTTACAACACAAGCATATAAGATGTTTAAAAACTCGTAGATATCTAAAAATATTTTAAGATATTTATAAATATAAATAAATACGCAGGCAAAATAGAAAACATCAATATGGTATAAGACATAGCGAATTATTAATTCACACATTAAGATATAAAGGAATAATAATTTACAAGTTACAACACGGTGTGCAGTGGAAAGTTTGAAATTATAAAACATTAAAAGGACATACTAATATAAGAAGATAATGTTCAATGGATCCAAAAGTTTCCTCGACGGGCAGTTTCGGAGACGTGTCAGATAATATGACATAAAATTTCATATTTAAGGTAACAGACACTATCCTCATTAGGATGCTCCACAACACGAAAGCCACAATGAAAACAACACCGAAGAGGACAACTTACATTATCGCATTCGAGCCAACTCGAAAAAAAAAACTCGTCTCCCAAATGGCCCGTCGAGGAAACTTTTTAAATATTTGAGTATTTTTAAACATTTGTGTATTTTCAAATATTAAGTATTTATATGTGTATATGCTTGTATGTTATTAATACTAATATTATTTCGAACTTTATATTGATTTATTAATGTCGAAGAAAGTACACCTCTATACTGAATATTCTATTAGATAATAGGTCATGTTCCTCTAGTTTTCCATTCGTATTGCCTCCATTCAAATTATAAATTGGAACTTAGCTCAATTTGAGCACTTCGATTCTAGCCTGTTTCTGAGTATCGTTAATGTTAAAAAAACCTATATAAGATAGTATAATATATGTATATATATATATATGTGTGTGTGTGCGTGTGTGTGTGTTGTGTGTGTGTGCGTGTGTGAGTGTGGTGTGTGTGTAATATGTTTACATATCATATACATAAGAATATGCATACGCATGCACATATATATTTACGAGCACATATACATGCGTGTGCGTCTGTATGAATACATATAGTTTGTATCTTTTATATAAGATAATTTCTAAGTGGTTATTCGTATTTTCATACACGTCTTTTATACTTGATCTGGAAAAATGTAGTTGCAAAGTTTATCAAATGTTCTATACATAATCGTATTTGTATGAAATAGTATTTCGATGTTTTTTCGACAATTAGTGAGACACTTAGGTGAAAGATTATTGCTAATTTCATTCAATTTATTTAGAAACATATTATCCAATATGGCCACTAAAGTGTAAGATGATTTGAAGTGATTTGACAGAAAAACGTGCAGCTAGTTTTAGCTTAGAGTCTCCGAGCTCACAAATCAATCGTATTTGTGAAATTCTCTAAAGCATTTCATAGTTTAAATTGAAGGACAGTGTTACATAGTCCGCTTAGACAATGCATCGAGAAAGCCATCAACGTCATGTACAGAGTTTGGAACAACAGCATGGCAATCTAGTGGCTCGGTTACTATAGTGAACAACATGCTTGGGTTCTAACTTCCATTCCGTTCAAGAAAAAGACCCACCAAGAAACAGACGGGGTCGAGAGCTCAACAAATCCTATACTTCTGATTTTGGCTGTCCAAAATCATGCACAACGTTGTGAACAAAAAATTTAACCACTCGTTCAGAATACTTCAGTCAAAGTTGGTCTACTTCCCAATGCAAAGTAAAAGACTCAGTATTTCCAGAAAATGACGCTGAAATACTTATGCCATTATATTCCAAAGATGTCAAACAAGTAAACAGGTGATATGTTGCTAACAGGGAGAATTAATTCATGACGCGTAAAGATTAGTATGGAGTGTCTGTAACAACAACAACTCATTTTGAGACAACCCGGCTGTCTCTGCTCTGGTCAAACACAAATGGAATTCTTCTCTATGGAGCAGAAAACTGGAATATGACGAAGATTTATTTTCAAAATTATTACACGCGCATAAAAGTTTTAAAGAAGGACTGAAACAAATCATGAATTGAGCATAAGAAGCAAGAGCGAATATATAAGCGTATTCTATCCATAAGAACAATTACTGTGGAAACTGGTGGACATTTCTGAACACTAATATCATGCTGCACAACAGAACATATGATATGCTATATTTTATAAAATTTTAAACCATATTAGAAGATAAGTACAGGCACACGCCAGTCGTAATGATGCTAGAGACACAGTATGAAATTGAAAATATTCGTAAGCTCCTAGTGTAGCCCAGGTGAAAAGCATTTCATTTGCAACATGTAGACGTCATATATGTGTTTATGTGTGCATGTGAGTGTGTTGATGTGTGTATGTGAGCGTGGGCGTATATGTATGTATATAGTTATGTATCTACCGGTTTATGTGTCAAGGCAAAAATTTACACA
>NC_042997.1:29620501-29638001 GCF_006345805.1 Octopus sinensis
TAAAATCTCCGACAACCACTTCTGACTCTTTCCAGAGCTATGGCGAACAGCCGATTCCTGCTGCCACACATATGATCTTCCAGCAACAACCAAATCCAGCCAGTGGTTAACCACGATCTCAAACAGCTTCACATAGACGTCTAAATTGAACCCAACACCCTGTCTGTTTAAAGACGTGGTGCAGTATGACGTCACCCACACTGGAGATCCAGATACCGCCACACTCTGGGCGGACTTTGTTTTCATGATGTCCATGTTACGTCTTACAGCTTTTACAGTTCACAGAGCAATGATCATCAGTCATGATGTCGGTACCAAAAATTCGGGATTTATGGAAATTATCTCTGCTCACAGAGATGGTAGATTAGTGACTTAACAACAAATCGTGCCAACACCAAATGATCTCAAGGATCAAGAATTCTGCATATTTGGTATAACAGCAAGTAAATCATTCTAAACTTTACACGAATTTGTGCTTATTGTCCGTGATACGTACATTATCTTGTCTACCTTATATTCTGTAGACTAGAAGATAAACATAAAGTCTGAATCAGGAATTAAAGACGTGGGAAATCTGCATAAAAGAAGCGAATAAAAGCTATATATTAACATATATTACCTATGGATTTCGAATTTAGGTACAAAGCCAGCAAACTCGAGGGAGAAGACTAGTCGATTACATCCACCCTACTACTCAACTTGTACTTATTTTAACAGCCCCGAAAGTATCGAAGGCAACATCGACCTCGGTGCAATTTGAACACAGAACGTAAAGATGAAGGAAGTGCAGATAAACATATTTCCCGCGGTGTTACGATTCTGCCAGCTCACAGCCTTGTTCATATATTACGTATTAGATAGGCATTAAACAAATTACCAATTGTGATCTCCTTTATTTTAATTACACCGGTCAACTCAAACAAAGAATACTGATATACGAGAGATGTTCATTAAAGATTTCCCCTGACCGACTTCCCAAGTACTAAGAGATGAACGAGCCTTGGAATAATTGCTATACTTTCTCTACATAGCCATCATAAATGGTGACATACCTCTTCCATTGCTTTATGCTGCTGTGAAGATCTCGTCTGTAGAAATTGGTAGGTTGTATCTGGACCCAAGACTTATCACGGAAATAAGTCCATCTTCATCCGAAAAGTGCTTTACCTTAAAAAATCCCTGTTTGGAAAGATGTGGTAGTAAGATGGGGCGAGGTCAGGAGAGTAAGGAGGATGAGTATTTCATAGTTGCAGGAGTCTGCTTCATCTGGTCAACATGTGCATTGGGAAATGGGGTGTTGTGTTAGAGGAAGCGAAATTCTTTGGTCAACTCTCCTCGTTTATTTATCACTCTCCCATGTATTGATGTTTTTCAATATTTTTACCCATAAATACATTTATATGCTATGAAAACTAAAATGATGAATCTTTTGCCACCATACTCTCTGCTCCCGATTGTTTCTGTTTAGAAATTAAAAGATTGGAGAGCCTGAGAAGGACATTGCTTGCATTTATCCAGATCTGCTTCCATAGAAAGTGACATGATCTGAGATCATGTGCTGAAACAAAAGCAATTGCAGCGCGGAAGGTGTTTGTAACCCATCCAAGAACACAAATGCCATTAGCTTCACTTAACATTGAAACTTCATTGTCAAATGAAGTGTCGAAATATTTTCGTCGCTTTGAAACCGCAACCTGTTCACTGAAAAAACTTCACAAAAGAGATGCAGCACGACACACACACACACACACATACGCAGACGCTCACACAGTTCCATTGCCTTTCATTTGTGTGTAAGTATATCTATGTGTGTGTGCATGTGTGCGTGTGTGTATGTGTGTGTGTATGTGTGTCACTGTTGAAGTTGTTTGGAAGCTGTGAATAAGGTGCAAGTTTTGGGGACTTGTTGGCAACCTTTTGCATTTCTTTTACTCGTCTTCTAATAGTAATTACCCAACTTTTCTTTTAGTACTTTTAGTAAGTGTTACATGCCTAATAGATAAGCAACTTTCTCCATTATTGTATAGATTACAAAAACCAGGCTTTCTGAACTGTGTCCGAAAATACTTCCACTCTGATATGCTTCGGAACCTCCAAAACTATCAACAGTGGATTAAAGATTCTATCGTTTCCTTTTGTAATATAACACTTGTGACATAGTCAAAGTTTAAAATATTTACAAAATCTTGGATACAGTCGCCAGTACCCTACATACTGTGCATGCTCTTTCTGCATCTTCTATTTCGATGTGTGATTAATCTTTTCTGTAATCGCAATCGACATACCTTCGCAACCCAAGCGCATTTTATATTATTGAATCTCATGTTTCCCTTTAAAATTATGTGAATTACTTTCTAAAACACAGAGTAGGTACTTTGCTTAACCATATATCCGCGGACATTCAGCTTTCTATAATTAAATATATATACATACTATATATATATATATATATATATATATATATATTATATATATATATATATATATATATATATAATATATATAATTATATAATTATATATTTTCATACTTTACTTTACAGATATACATATTTAACATCAACTCCTTTAATCTCACATTCAGTTAAGATCTTTAATTCACAATGTCACACACATCCTGTGACAATTTAAGGATAATATTTCTCATGTATCATATTTACTGAGATTAATTGTAATGTATTACAAAGCTTACAGGGAATTTTAAACAAAGGAAGTATTTGATGTGTATAAGAAACATTTAGAGCAGAGAAAACAACGTTCAATGTATTTGTAATAGCTTAACATGGAACACATACCCTCCTCTAGATATGAAGTATGAGGAACACAATTCTGTTTGAAAGTAATCCATCAAAGTAGTGCGTATGAAAATGGTTTTTGTTTCGAAGCTATTTTACGTTTATAACAGAATAGATCTACACTCCAATATATATTATCACTATCGAATAGAATCAACGAATTTTCAGTTTCAGGCACTTTAAAGCATAACTATATGGAAGACGAATGCCTCCGTACAAATAACAGTTTAACAAAACTACTGCTTGCAGCATGGACACAATTAAATGGCATATATAATTTTATTGCTAATTCTAATAATTTGGATACTAATTTTTTAATTCGGCTGCATATGAGATAAAATTCTTTCACCAGAATCATCCCTAGTATGACTATCATCATCATCATCATCATCATCATCATCATCATCATTATCATCATCATCATGAGGTTGGAGTTCCATTACTGGTCTTAGAAAACCCGAAGGCCCGCTGCAATAATGTGTTTGAATCTGAGAGGTGAATATATTAAATTAAATCATAATTAACTGATCTACCTCTATTTTCTTTTACCCAAAGCCAGAAACTATTCACCAACTTCTCGTACTAGTAACACAAAGGATCACATTTCATAACAAGTCTTAAAACGAGTCAACTACAAACCTGCTAGGGGCTACCTATTAAAACCACGCCCTATCATCTAAAAATTAACTAAGAAACACTATTTGTACATTGCAAAAAGGCCAGACACATTTCTTGTGAATAAGTCAGTGGAAATAATGTATGCGATGGCTTTGATTACAATATGTTTAACAATAGATGAAAATGGGCTGTACAATGAACTTTGAGTAACTTCTAAAATGGTACCCATTGGAAATTTTTATGATTTCAAGTTCTTTGTTATTCGAGAGAGATTTTCAATGCAAATCTCAGCAAATACCACATATATTTTCTTACATCTTTTCCTTTGCTTTATTTCAAAGAAAAGTAAGCATCTTTTGTGAACTTTTAATGATAATATAGTGATAAATATTTATTAAATGATTTCTGAAATAGTATTCAGTAGCGATATTGTAGTATGATTGGTTATAATAGCAGAGAGAGGGAGAGAGAGAGAGAGAGTGAGAGACGGATAGATAGATATATACAAAAATAAGCGGAACACAACAACAAAAATATATATTGTTTATTTTAGACATATAGCTTAAAATTAGAAAATACATTTTGTCATGTTTTCATTTTACACGGAAAATCAGATCAACAAATAAAAAAGACGTAAAATTTTGTATTGTTCTCTAAGTCTATACTTCATAAGTTGTTGCTTTTGGTCCTATCATGATTCAATTATATTTTACCTGACTTCTTATTACTCTCAGTACGTAGATTCCTAGATCATGTGTATTCATGTGTGTGTGCGTGAGTGTGTACGTGTGTGTTTATGCCCACGCATGTATATGTGTGTATACATACATGTATATATATACATGCATATATGTATATATATATATATATAGATAGATAGATAAATAGATAGATAGATAGATAGATAGATAGATAGATAGATAGATAGATAGATAGATAGGTAGCTAGATAGATAGATAGATAGATAGATAGATAGATAGATAGATAGATAGATAGATAGATAGATAGATAGATAGATATACAAACATGCTGAAGATAAAATATGTGGTAGTGTACTAACTGATTTAAAATACCATTTGTTACCATTTCCGAACATAGCACTTACGAAATCACGAACAGAAACATTCTATTGTACATGTTTGATATCTAGCGGTCATCGAATTTTCAAATGCTTACCTAAGAAACAACAGAAGTATAAAAATAAAACTTCCACTGAAACATTAAGAAAAATCATTAGAGACATACCTGTGGTAAGATCAATTTCTATTATGTCATATTGTAGTCGACTAGCCTTTTAGAGGCTCCACACGTTAATCGTTAATGACCTATCATGTGAGTATTGTGCGGGATATGGAGCTGGGATCCACTCACACACTGTGCAATACATTCAAAAGTAACTAACACGAATCATCACTGGAGCCCATGCCTGTTTATATAATGGGTTGATAAGTCTTCTATAGACAGAGAGGTGAGAAGATTCCAGGAGGACGTGTTATATTTTCCTGATCTTATAACAAAGCACTAGTAACAAACGACGTTCAGAGCTGAATTATCCAAAGGATGGATGACCTATACAACCACCAAAATCCGTGATGTGTTTATTTGGTCCAATGTATAATTTAGCGGAGGAATAAAGTCATGTTGTTATTTTTAAGTTTGTTTCTTGTATTTCCACGAGTTAACACGCAACACATATTAGATAATGGTATGCAAGATTCCGTAGTTAACAAAGAGATACTTTATAACCACACAGCTAAACTCCAAACGAAGATACCGAATCAGATAAACACTTAGGGAAAACCAGCTGCTACAAACGCATCATGCATGGACTTACTGTCTTAAAATAAGAAAAGAAAATGATAGAAAAGAAGTTCAGGCGGTGCTCCAGCATGGCCACAGTCCTACGTTTGAAAGCTTTAAAAGAATAAAAAAAAGAAGCGTTTGAACAAAATATTGGAAACACCTTCTTAAGTAGATTTTCTGCACTCATTTGTAAGGAGACACATTGGGAAGAGGAAATGTATTAAATAAGGGAATTAGCAAAGAAAGCGATTACGAAAAAGAAAAATAGAAGCGAAACGATACGGAAGTAGTAATAGTAGTAGTAGTAGTAGTAGTAGTAGTAGTAGTAGTAGTAAATGAGCTGCGACGGAAATGGGGGATCTCAGATCTTGAAAAATGGTAGGGAAGTGAGGATAAGGTTTTATAATCAGTTCATAGAATTGTAGGCCAAATTGCAACGTATCTTCTTCTGGTCTTCACTGCTGCTGCTGCTAATATTGTGGATGTTGATGCGGCTGTTATTTGTGCCGTTGTGGTTGCTGCCGTTGTCGTTATTGTTAAAGAAGTATTAGTTGTTTTTACTGTAATTGGTTGGTAGAAAAATATGAAATAAAAAATATATCTTTCCTAGACCTATTCTTTCATTTTTTTTTTTTTATCTTGTTACAGATGCAATGGTTCGAACGCCGATGTTGTTGCTGCCATGATTAAAAAAAAATCACATTTGTTTTTTCTGTTCATGCCGACATTTTTATTCTTGTTATCGTTAATGTTGATGCCCAACTACTTTTCCTTACAGATATTGTTGTTTTTTGAGGGAAAAGAAATATAAAAATACGCAATAGTATATTTATTTGTAGTTTATGTATCTTTTCCACGTAGTTTGGTGTCGTTATTCATTAAATGTCAGAGATGTTTTCGTGATCATATATTTTTGTGGTGAGGAGGGGACTCGGCAGTAATACGTTTCTTTGTTGTGTCAAATGGAGAAGTACAGAGTTCGTGTCATAATAACAACTTTAAAATACTTATAACGACTTCAAAATATTTATGACATTCCGAAATCAGAATGTAAATCTTTCCACGGAAAAGCTTTCGCCACTGAGATTTGCAGATACGACATTGTAGATAGACGCCTCGAAGTGGAAGCATAAGTGAGTCGTATGTATGCATGTATGCATGCATACAGACATACAAACTTGCATGCATACATACAGACTGGTAGACAGACAAACAGATAGACATAGAATACAGTATCGCAAAGGTATATTCCAAAGTCAACCTCTCCGTGTCTGTGATGCTGCTTATTACTTTCTGTAAACCCTTTGTCTTTCAGGTTAAGAAATTCTGAAGGATAGCTCACTAGTTCACAAGGAAACGGGAATACCAAAGGTCCACTGTTTCTTTGTGGAAGACTTGAAACGTCATGCAAACGAAATGCACGAGTAGAAAAGGAGCCTTGACCTAGTTACGTTCTCAAAGGATGTAGGGTTGGAGTTTGGTCAGTATAAATGTTTTATGGTTATGAAAAGGGGGGAAACTGTAAACCAGACTAGTAACATCTCCATCAATGACTTGACTGTTTTCCCTCTATCTGATAAGGAATGTTGCAGGTATCTAGGTGAATGAAAGCATATCTTATAATGGCACCTGTAACAAAACACCTATCAATAAAGAATAAAGAACATTTAGGCCTCAGAACTCTTTGCCTTCAATAAAACTGTGGTCAGAATGTGTTTGCAGGGCCAGTACTCATGCCAATATTTAGTTTGCTTGATTGGAATCTTGATGAAATACGAGCCTTAGATGTGAAAACCCGGAAAATACTAACAACATATAAAAGTTTCACATAAACAGTGACCTAACCCCCTATCTAAAACGAAATCAAAGCGGTAGAGGTTTAACATCGATCCAAAATGCATTTGAATGCCGTATCATATCCCTTCGGCAGTATCTTTAATCACCAAATGTCGAAGCTGATAATATCATACATAAAGCTGATAATATCATAAGACTTGGAAGACAGCTCCTTGAGCAACATTTCTTGTCTGATAACCTTAAATACAAGCCTCAAAAAGTCGCACGACTCTACCGCAACGTACCATGAGATGAAAGGATTAGCATATATGAGCAGGATTAGCATATATTAGCATATGTGAGTAAAATATATGAGCATACATGGATATGTTAGTAGAAAGCTCCGAGATGATAATAACGTTGATCATCAAAGTAGTTTATCATGGAACAACAACGGGATTACTACCTCCCACTTTGAAGGATATGCATTTGCAATCCAGGAACAGGAAATATCACTCAAATAACTGGTGTACAAACGGGTTAGAGATGCAAGAAAACCTGTAAAATTTTACAATCGATGCAGATTTGCGGAGTTAACACTGAAGAATTCATCCACATCATAAGACGTTGTCCGAAAATGTCATCATGGTATTATCTGCCGATGAGACATGACGTTGTAGTTAACCCAGAGAACAAAGAAATAAGGAGCCACAGTTTTGTAGAAGCCGTAGCCACTCATAATAAAAGGGAAAACTGTTGGAATGTAAGCACAACAGAGCTGATGTGATGAATTTGGATAGGGAAGAGAAATTGTGTACGGTTGTGGAAATTAGCTGCCCAGCGGATGACGATATAAAATTGAAGTTCACCAAAAAAGCGAATACCTACGCTGAACTATTACGAAATCTTGAGTTACTCTATACAGATTACAAGTTCAGGTTTATATCTGTAATTATTGAAGCCCTGGGATACGTAACACACTGCCTAAATACCAATCTTGAGAAATCAGGCTTCTCAAAACCAGAAAGGAGAAAGCTAATTAGAAGGCTACAGTTTCAATCCATCACTGGAACTGTAAAAATCTGTAAAACTTTCCAGAACGTTATCATTTAAATATATATATGAGCATGTCTAGATTTGCAACTGTATGCATGAGAATAGATACATAAAACAAAACATACAAATCTGAACATATGCATACATACATTCATACATACATACATACATACATAATACATACATACATACATTCATACATAATACATACATACATACATGCATACATACATACATACATACATACATACATACATACATTCATACATAATACATACATACATACATACATACATACATACATACATACATACATACATACATACATACATACATACATATATGCATACAAAAATACCCTGTTGTTGATTTTGAAATTCCAAGGGTTAGGGTTAGGGACTTGGATGTAGGTTATAAGCCGGCTCTTTCTCTATTGGCAAGAAATCTTCAAATGAAACTAAATAATGACATACATACGTATAAAATAAACAGAAATAATGGGTTACATCCTTATATTATTATTATTCTTACAGGTATTTCAGATAGCTTTTGGTTGTGTTCATGGTTGAATTTTATCAACCGATCGATTGATCGACTGAAAGTATGTACAAAAGAAAAAAAGAAGGATATTTTTTATATTGAACTAGATCCTCCCTAGCCATCAATAGTTTATCCATTGTCAACTCTTACGACGCGTAAATGGTTTTGACATCCATTCAAGAAATTTGATACACGAGAACCTCCTTATGGTCAGTGGCTGACTGTTGGTGGTTACTGCTATATTTTGGGGAAAATATATGCATGTAAGTGTATATAACCCATTGTTTTTGTCTATATTTTGTATCACTGTAAAAAATGTCATCCTAATTGGGTAATAGATTCATAGATTGATACATTTGACTGGCAAATAGCTTTTATTTCTGATTAGTCAGAAACCTATGCGGGTCACAATCCACTTTTGTTAGCCTGGTGTATTTTTTTCGGCTGAGATCTTCGCCTGGATTGGTTATCCTTTATTAAAGGTATAGAAACTCGCACACACACACACACATATATATATATATATATATATATATATATATATATATATATATATATATATATATATATATATATATATATATATTCATCTATTAATAAATCCTGAAAATATTTCCTCATGTCATGCTGAAATGTATTGCAGAATTTCCTAAACTTAATATCTAGGATGTAGACCATCATCTAGCTCTCTCTCTATCTATCTATCTCTACTTCTCTCTATCTCTAGCTCTCTTTATCTCTCTTTCTTTCTTTCTTCCTTTCTTTCTCTCTCACTCTCTCTATTAAAATTGTCTTCTAGCAGGTTATTAAGTATTACCATTAAGTATACTATTAAGTATTAAGTATACTATACTGATGCTATTCAAACCGCGATTATAAGCAGTATTCTGCATCTACCCACAAATATATACATATAATAAACAGGTAAAATCTGAAAATTTTTGAAATTTTATTTTCATTATACAGGTGACTAAAAGATCCATGCTGAGAACGTGAAAGTCAAAATTCAGTAAATACTAAGTGAAAGTAGATGTAAGCAATGCTGCAGCATTTATATTTAAGATTACGAGTATTGATACCAACCAACAGCGTATACAGAAGATACGTTGATTCCCTGGAGATATCAAAGATAATTTGCGCGACTAATTGAACTATGAAGTTTACACCCAGTCTCATTACACGTAGAACAACATTGTTGGAGAGTAATACATTTGTATTGCAAAAATCATTAATATGTATATAGGCACGGGAGTAGCTGTGTGGTAAGTAGCTTGCTTACCAACCACATGGTTCCGGGTTAAGTTCCAGTGCGTGGCACCTCGGGAAAGTGACTTCTACTATAGTCTCGGGCCGACGAAAAACTTGTGAGTGGATTTGGTAGACGAAAACTGAAAGAAGCCCGTCGTATATATATATATATATATATATATATATATATATATATGTGTGTGTGTGTGTGTGTGTGTATGTATGTATGTATGTATGTATGTATGTATGTATGTATGTATGTATGTATGTATGTTTGTGTGTCTGTGTGTACCCCACATCGCTTGACAAATGATGCTGGTGTGTTTACGTCCCCGTAACTTGGCGGTTCGGCAAAAGATACCGATAGAATAAGTAAAAGCGTAAAAGAGTATATATATATAATCTTTTATATAATAATCTTATATATATATATATATATATATATATATATATATATATATATATATATATATATATATATATAGGGGTGACACCTTGCAAAACAAGAAACAACAGCTGAAAATCCAATTAGTACTATATTCTATATTTGTTATTTTCTATCAGAGAGAGGCATAATGCTAATTGGGTTTCCGAGACTTGTTTCTTCTGTCGCAAGATGCCACCCTCATTCTGGCACTTTTTTGTGACGTTGTGTCGCCTTCAATACTTTCTGCATTTAGATATTGAGATTATCGAAGCAACTAGAATGAACCTGATAAATTATGGAAAATAACACTGGTCCAAATCAGCTACTTTTAAGTTCTTCGATATTACTATGGGATCCTCGCACTCGACCCAAATAACAGATACCGTTGGATTATTTCTATCGGACAAGATTATGCGTTCACCCGAACTATCGAGTCCATGTTGTGATGCAGAGCAATGAACCACCTGAGGAAACAAAGGCCCAGACCAACCGCACAAACACAGTCGCTAGGTATCGATGGTCGACCCCATGAAAAGCTTTAGATTGCACCAATGCCCCACCTTTGCCAGAGTTATCGCCAACCCTCTCTATGCTATAGCGAATAAGATGGAGATTATCCTGAATGGTTCTGCCTGGGATGGCACATGTCTATGCCTCCATGACTATACCATTCACGACACGCGCCAAATTTTTTGCTAAAACATTGTCCAAAATCTTCACTTCTGCGTTTAACAGAATGATGGGTCTGAAATAATCTAAAATATCCCACTTGTCCGGGTCCTTCCTGATCAACGTCACCACTCCCCGGCGCACAGATCTGGGGATAAAATCATTCTGTTGCCAGTTCGTGTCCACGCTAGCCAGTATCAGAAACAATTACAATGGGAGACATAAACTTAAGAGTATGGTTGGAGGGCAGAGCTCCTCAGTGTTTCAAATGTGGCCTGAAATGCCACATAAGAGCTAATTACCCTACACTAGTGAAGGAAACAATGAAGAAACCAGCAAAAGGGGTAGAAGAACCACAGGAAGGACAGAAAAAGGCAGAAGTGAAAAAGAAAAAAATGTCGAAGAAGAGGATCCAGCAGAATGGGAAACCACTGGAAAAAGGAAGAAGAGAAAAAGAAAAAATGCAAGCTATACTGAACCCCAACCCATCCCAGCACCACCCACACACTTTGCGCCCCATCCTTCCTCTGCAGACACTAAACCTACCCACTCCCCATCAACAAGAAAACAGACAGACAGGATAACTCAGAAAATGCCAGTCCCGCAGAACATTATGTAGATGCACTAGACAATGATGATTTATTTGAAATATTGAAGGATTGGGGAAAGGTTGAATTGCCAGACAGCTGGGCTGAGGATGGGGGTATGGAAGTAGTATTAACAAGAAACCATGTAAAAGAACTTGAAACAGTACTTAAAAACGTTTATATGTTAGTAAGGAAAAGAAATATGAACTTGAGAAGCGATATGGGGTGAAACTAGAGGACTACATAATTTTTTTACTGACGTATGAAAAGAGGGCAAGTAAGTGATGTTTATTGATGGGGCGATTAACATCGCTTTCATTCTTCATTTTCACCCTTTCATCATGCTATTATGTTTTTATTTTAATTTTAATTTTAATTTTTGGTATTTTGTGTCCCCAGTATATTGCGATGTCCCCCTCTATGTAAACCTTCTATGGGAAATAAAAATCATAGAGCACAGTTTAAGTTATCTTTTCGTGGAAGAAGGTTTATGTTCGTATAACATGTGTTAATTCTGTAACCTTTTAAAATGGAAGATAAGAAAGTTCATTTTCGGCACTTGATGCTTTGGGTACCAGAAAAAAATTGCTGCAGCTCGGCTGGGATTTGTTACCGCCATATTCAACAGATATTGCTCCTTCGGATTTTTACTTATTCTGGTCTCTGCAGAATAGTCTTAGTGGTAAAAATTTCAATTACTTGGATGACGTAAAAAGATACTTTGAGGAATTCTTTGCCATGAAACCACCTAAATTCTGGGAAGAAGGTATTTTCAAGTTACAGGAAAGATGGAGATACATTGTGCAACAAAATGGTTCATATTTAGTTTATTAAAAATGTAGTGGCAAGTATTTATTGACCTTGTTCTTTCCTTTAAAAATCGGCACGAACTTCCGGACAACCCAATATAATACAATCTTTAAACAATAAGTCCAACAATAGGCACAACAAGAGGTATAACGATATAACAATTAACAGAAAGTTACTTTACCAACACACTACAACAATACATTTTCAATAACAGACAGACAAACTATCGCTAAGCATTTCGCCCGGGGTGCTAGCGTAACTGCCAGCTCGCCGCCTTCTACAGTTCGAAATATTACTTATGGAATGTTGTGCATTTGTCACAGACTCTGAGATCGAATTATTTGAATCATTTTAGCTTTGTCGGTTTTAGTTGCAAAGAATTATAGTACCTTTGAAGCCTATACTTCACTTTCTCCATATATTATTATATTTCAAGTGTATCTTTTGACAGAAGACTACATAAACTAAGTTCCATATTTAACTGGGAGTCGTCAGTCTTTACGTTCTGAGTTCAAATTCCGCCGAGGTCGACTTTGCTTTTAATCCTTTCGGCGTCGATAATTTAAGTACCTGTTGCGTACGGGGGTTGATCTAATCGACTGGACTCATCCCCCAAAATTTCGGGCCATGTGTCTAGAGTAGAAAAGAATATTTAACTGGTTGTTGAAGATACCAATCCACCCCTATTTGAAGTAATATGATAAGAAACGTGTGTTAAATAGGACATGACTGCATCAAGTTACTTACTATACAGGATAAATAGTTTGGATGTTGAAAATGGTAATTGGTGGAGATAATGTCTCTTTAGTGAGACAAAAATTCAAGCAGTAAATATTGGACATACTAAGGCTCCTAAACAACGAATGTATCATAGCATATGTCATGTCAACTGAATGCTCTGTCTGATTACGAACCTAAAGTGCTCTCAGCGAAACAGATTATTTGGGGGCCTAATACGATCTCTATATATTAGTGAAGATAGTGAAGATGCCGACAACCGCTCGGTTCAAAGACTCTCTTGACCAGAAATAGCCTGAACTCTTTCCATGAACACCCTCCCTGTACATAACTCCATGTCCCCCTACATGGCTTTGCTTTTGCTTTATGAGCCAACAAATTAACTTAACTTAACTTAGTTGTGTGTATATATATATATTGTGCCACTAATTCAAAACAAGTGTTGATTTGCAATGATCAGAATCAACATTTCAGTGGGAATCCGTTTATTCTAAAGTGGTCTAGAGTCAAGCTGAGAAGACTTCATACAATATATTCATCCTCTCAAATACGAATTATATGGAAGAAAAATATAAAAGAAACATTACACAAGAAATGCGTTAAACTTAGGAAGGAAACGTTTACAAGAGAAGATACTGAAGTGTTGCAAATAAGTTTAGAGTTTAAATTTTTGTGTGTGTAATTTCTCTCACAAATGTTCCAGACGGAATTTTTCCTTCGCAGAGACATAGATATATTGTTAAATGTCGTAAAAGTAATCTGTTCAACATTTATCTTCCTTCTAGATGAGGATTCTTGATATCTAGCCGCTCTATTCCAGGTATAAATGATTCACAAGTATGCGGCAAATGGTATGAAACAATAAATCTTGCCACAAAGGAAACATGAAAATTACTCCGATGTCAATATGTCATATCAATATATAATTAATGCATAGATTTAATACCTTATTAATTAATTGTATAAAAATATATAGCATATAATTTTCATCCCTCAAAGAATGTCACTTACATATGTGGCATCTCGGAGCTGGAATTAAGCATTGCGTCAAGCAATAATAAGCACATATTAATAAATAACTGCAAAGTGTCAAGCGAATATATGTCTTCATTGAATAATAAGTCATGCAAATATCTCAAGCCTCGCCTAACGAAACAAAGGCGAAATATGTTGCACTGAATATGATTATAATTAATTTTCGTTCAGTATTTATAGTCAGCCTCCCTGCTCTGCCATTTTCTTACGACAGCTAGAATATCTAAAACAATAAAAATTTAAACGTTTTTACTGAGAATATATAAAACAAATGAATTGAATTAATGGTCAAAATTCCTGAGGGCGCAAACGACTACCTCCACACAGAAGTTAATTTCTATTCCAATGGTGCAATGTTTCTCTGTCTACTCAGTCAATTGAAACACTCAGCCTTTACACACACTGTATATAATAAACAAACATTTCTGATATAATTATTACTCTCTCTAATACACATCTGATATGAATTGGTGCAGTAGCACCAATTCATCAGGACTACACTATTCCTACGGTCTATGTATGTAACTCTTAAAAATTTGAAGAAAGGCGCAAACAGTCTATCATAAATTACATTAAATTGCCGGAGACTGGAAGATTGGAACTTCGAATAATCAGACCTCAATTATGCTAATGTAGAAGTACTGTATTTCATTTAATTTTGTATATAAATTTAATATACATTTAATTTAGTGATCATTGAAAAAAGTGACCACCCATGTTATACTGGGAAGTCTATAGGACAGAAAGTTCCGTAATATCCGATGATCAACCTCATTCCAATTCTATGTTACCTGTATCATTCTTGAGACTGGGAAGTATATATATTCAGTATTTATGATATATATGTATATCTTTTACTTTTGCTCGTTTCAGTTATTAGACTGCGGTCATGTTGGGTTGCTGTACACACATATGATAACACACAATTATTATTTGTTCAGTGTTTCGATGTGTTAAATATGATGATGTACGATTTTATTTTATTCAGTGCTCCTTCCTGCGATCCTAGTTATTCACCTCCGGGTTGACGAATCTTTATGCACGTCTCAAAAATTTACTGTTTGCTACTTTTACAAATAAGAATTAGCATTGTTATTGGGCTGTGCATGCCTAATTCAGTATTCGATTTGAACAACAACGTGCTCTGTCGGTGTTCTGCGTCCGTTCTACAACTGGATAACTTCATTTATAGCCAAATATTTTAACTCGCTTTGCCTTTGAGAATATTATCAGATGTCTCTTTCAGAGATAGCTCTTTTAAATGCATCATTTTTAATACTTGCGTGTGTGTTATTCCTAGGTCGTGGTGGATATGTCATTTGTAGTGGATGCGTTCAAAATGGGTCTGTATTTTGTGATAAAGAACGACTCTTTACTAATTCGCTGGCTACAGGTTGTATAGTCCTTGAATTGATAGAGGTGAACATTCTGAAGCTTGGATCTTTGTTACTGGCGCAAATGTTGGCTGGATGCTATTTTTGTTTTTCGGAATTTTGATTTGGGATCTGTGCAGAGCCATCCTTTGGCGTAGACTTTTTTTTTGGCTGGCCTATGTATTGCTCTTGACACCCAGAGCAGGTTAGGACATACGTCAGGTTTTCCGAAGCGCACGGGAAACTGCTTTTCCCTGTGAAACGTCCCTGTTTTTGTTAGAGAACTCAGGTCCCTCAATTAAATTGACGCATATCCTACATTTGGGTATTCCGCATGTTTGTATTGACGGCTTCAGTGTTGTTGCTGAACGTATTCGGGTTTGTGTTAGGAGACTTTTCATAGATTTGGGCTGTCTCTTGCTTTTTATGATGGTGTGTGTTTGGAGGATTATGTACATTCTGTGCTTCTTTTTATAGCAGAGGAATGTTTTGAAGGATGGTGTCGAAGGCTTCGTGGTTAAGAGGGTTGTGTGTGGAGATGTATGGTAGGGCTTTTGGTTGTAAATCCGTCTTTAACTTGGGATGTCTGAGTTCGTGAATGTTGGGTTGTAGGACACGTTGAAAACATATGTCAATTAGTGAAGGTGGGGAGGTCCTGGCGATGAGTATATCATTTACTTCATGTATTCGTGTGTCCCTGGTGCTTGCATTAGAAACTATAGTACATATCCTTTTTGCGAGGTTGAAGGGGATATTTATTCTGGTGTGTCTCGGTAGCATGAGTAGTTTGAAATCCGTGGGATTATAGTATATATCTGTTTCTATTACGTTGTTAGATTTCTTAATGAGGATGTAGAGGAATGGAAGTTGTTGATGGCTATATTTGATCGTGAATTGAATGTTTACACAAAGTCCACTTATAAAAGCTTGAAATTCTTTAAGTCTCTCTATAATTTCATGCCAAAGAATGAAACAGTCATCCAGGTATCTCTTTCGGTTATTTCCTATGTCTATGTAGAGGGAGAACGGGTTGTCGTATTTTCTAGTATCTTACGATAAAGACTAGTTTCTAGATATCCCATGACTAGGTTAGCAAAGGAGGGAGCCATTCTCGTACCCATTGCAGTCCCTGATTTTTGTCTATAGAAGTTGTCTTTGAAGACGAAGTTGTTATTCTCCAAGATAAAGTTTAGCCCTTCTATCCCGAATTCTTTTTTGATGCGATGTGGGAGTTCGTTGACGTAATTCTCTAGCCAGAATTGAATTGCCTCTATTCCTAGGTTGTGGGGTATATTGGAATAGATGTTGACTATATCAAAGGATACTAGTAAGGTGTTTTTGTTTATTGTTTCAGGTAGGTGATTGAGTATATCCAGGTTGTTCCTTATATAGCATTTTGACATGCTTGAGGAATGGCTCTAAGAGGGAATCTAAAATGTTACTGAGGCGGTGGTGAGTTTCGCATGCGGGAACTGGTATTATAGGTCTCAATTTGAGGTCATTAGGAGTAGGGACTTTGATTACCATGTATATGGCTTTCCTGCATGTGTAACTTATTTTCTCACTTTTGTGTATCTCTTGGGAATACTGTAGAATTGACTGGTTTCATTTTTGAAATTGGTCATATAGTCATATTCTTTGTTGGTGACCCCTTCTCTGTATAGGTTTAACATGGATTTTTAGGTCTCTCATTATTTTCTGCTGACTGTAGTGTTGGGTCTTTTTCATAATACGTTGTGTTTTCTAATATGGATATTACTAGAGTTATATAGTATACCGTGTCCATTAAGACAACTGCACTCCTTTTATCAGCCTCTTTGATTGTTATTGTTTTGTTATCGTTAATTTGTTACGCTCAGCCCATTCTTTTTTGGTTTACAGATTCATTTGGGGGCCATAACTTTTGCAAGCCAGGAGGAGGTCGAAACTGACATTCCAGAGTACTTGGTTTTGAAACCAAAAGAGTTTTACATTGATGATATTAAAAAGTTTGTAAAGAGATGGAAGTCGTAGATAATCAGGACAG
>NC_042997.1:29643001-29780194 GCF_006345805.1 Octopus sinensis
CAATAGCTGAGAGTGCGTATTCCCTTACTACCGTTGGAACCACCAGTGCCTTCGCGGGAGGTGGCGAGCATTCTGCTCTTGTGTGGCACTTCTGGCCACACTTGTTGCAAAGCGACTTTCTTCCCTCTACTACAACACGTAATCTCTTATCATCCACAACAATGGTATCGATGATGTTTTCCAAATCCTCCGGGGCAGCTTAGATGACCATTTCCAGTCCCTGCCCTAGCCAGTTCTGCGTTGGTGTTTTCGTAGCTTGGACGATTGACATTTTCTCCTCCAAACCCACTGTTATCGCTGCTACCAGCCGAGCAACATCCACCTCCGATGGTGTCTCCTCTTGGAAGCACGTCTTCCAAGGTAAGATGGTAGTAATATAATTTCCTCTGTTTTCAGGTAGGCCACGGAGTGTTGGCTGGCCTTTTCGTCTGTTGCAAACTGCATTCCCACTGTAGCATATCTGGCGCACCTGCCAATGTACGATATTTCTGGCCAGATGGGTTCCAAGCACTTCTCAATTTGTATCTTCGTTGTCATTTCAATTTTCTTCTCCTTGATGACAAATGTCTTAAATATCACCGTTTTCTTGCAAATGTGCCTCGTAATTGTCTTAGGAGGGGTCAGTTCTACCTCCAACCCATCCTTTCTCAAGAGATCTTGGTATATTACCAAAGTCATACCTTTCAAACTCGACATTACACATTCGCTGGCCGCCACCGCAAAGCTTTTGATATATTTTTCCGTTTTTTTCTTTTCCCCCTCATGCCAGCTCCTCCTCCATTCCACCCGTGAAATAAATCAATTCACCATCGGAACATTCTACGTCGGATAAGCTTATATCTTCATATTTGATCATAGCGCCCCTTCAAACAAGGGGAAAAACAACTGGACCGCTACAAAGCAGTGAAACAACAGTCTTTTACAAACACACACAATAACAAAGTTTAAAAAAACAACAACTGTAATATAACAGGTGAAACTGACCGTAATTCACGACACCAACACTTGCCGGACTGATTTCAAATTAATTGTTATATTTACCATAAGGTTTACACATAGAGGGATGAGACAAAGGGTCAGGGGGTGATTTGCCCACAAATGGTGAGAGTTATTTATACAAATTTATAATGAATAAAATAAATAAATTCGATGATGATGATGATGATGAATTGATGGACGGGTGTGACGCCACAAACCACTTTCCGCCACTGGACCTTTTCAGAACCCTTTATGTCATCCCTTAAGTAGGCACTTTCACTCTCAATATATGCGCCACTTTCTTCCATCTTTTTCGTTTATACTTAGGGCTAGGCAACACCTCTCCAGTTTGATTTTCCTTTGAGTTAGGAAAAAAAGTTTACTAATCCTCGGTTGGAGATGAAGTCACCTGTTACTACTCCTTTCACGCGAGACTTCCACACAACTACTTCTGCAGTCGCTACTACAGCAAGAAGACAATGCTTCCTTTCTTTTGCCAAGGGAGTCAAAAGACAGCTGTAATCTTCCTAAACGTAACAGCAGGTGTTCGACATAAACCCACAACCTGATTACTTCGGACACTGTACAATAGCGTGCAAACCAGTTTCACTGCTCTGCTCTCACATCTTGGGTACGTGGATTGACACGAAGAGTCGTGTCTGGCGAGTTTATCTCGAAGTGATAAGGCGCTTCGGTAAAACTGTCAAGCCAGTGACCTCTGGAAGTTGTCCAAAGACCCCAGCCCAAATGTTGGAACAAACCAGAGCGCCGTCACACTTGGCTTCTACTAACGCTCTGTAGAATGACGAAATGGAACCCTCGCCACCGGTATTACCCCTTCGGAAGTGAAGCTCGAGAAACTACTGGCATTCGTCTCGCCACGCTCCCGACTTTGGACTAAAGTTGATACATAGCTCCAGTTCACCGAAACTAGTAAATCGAGGAAGTATCAGCTTGACAAACGGAGCCCACACCCGTTCACCATCCAATTAGTGGAAAAGATGCCTTAGCATCAGCGCATGCCTGCACATCATCAGCCACGGCATCCTTAGCCCACCCTTCAACAGCTGTTGGCAGCAGATAGCACGAAAAGCGAAATAGCAATCGTTCCAACTTAGCCACGAATAGGGACAAAGACACGTCGGTTAGACTGCAAGTGATCACAGATGCCAGAAGCACATTTGCGACCTCCACTATCCCTTTCAGGAATAACTATCGTTCAGATTAGATCCTTGTTGGTGAGTCACCCTGTTCGTAAACTCTCACCGGTTCTTCTCTATCTCGATGTCTGGACCGAACCAATCCCCTAACCGGACCGTCCGACCAACGTCCCATGACGCTGTTGGACGGTATGGACTTGCCTCTCCAGGTGCCTAGCTGCAAGCTAACCGACTTCTGGTTAAGTTTTGCTCCTGATACCGCCTAGCATTCTTTAATGGACTTACCTACCCACTGTAGGTGCTTGACATCCGATACGATGATGGTGATGTCGTCCGCATACGCCGTTACTGACCTTCCTCATCCTAGATCACGCAAGGCGCCTCACATGCCCTCCAACTTACGCAGTAAATTCTCAAGAGACACAACATATATATGAAGGGGGAAAGAGGGACATCCTTGATGAACTGAGCGCTCGATGCAGAACGGTTCCGTGAAGAACCCGTTCACCCGAACGATCGATTTGATGTCGCTGTGTAAAGCAGTGATGCACCCACGGAAGGTAGGGCTAAACCCGGCTGCCTAAAGGACCTCCGCCGGGTACCAATGGTCAACCCTATCAAAAACTTTAGGTTGGTTTAAATGGACCAATAGGGTAAAAGATTATGTCTATCTTCCTAAATTATGTCTTAAATGCATCTAATATCTTTTCAGTTATCGTGTATCTTTATCTTTTAAGATTTAGTTGTGTCTGCCTTTACAATGGAACAATGCTGGGCAACTGCATTGAAGAATTTTGGTCGAGCAATAATTATTCTTTAATTTTTAAAGCCTAGGACTTATTCTATCGGCCTTTTTTTCCAATGGGAACATAACACACTGACTCCTGTTGTCAAGCAGTGATAGGGCAAACAACGCATGCGCATGGGCACGACACGTTTCTCTCAATTTCAATCAAACAAATTCACTCACAAGGATTTAGGCAGCCCGTGGCTATAGTAGAAGACACTTGTCCAAGGTACTACACAATGGGACTGAACCTGGAACAATTCGGTTGTGAAGTAAATTTCTTACACACGCCTGCGCTAAAAATTTAAATGTAGTGAAATTTGTGTCTATCTTAGCAATGAAATTAACAGACAGTTCAATACACATTATTGCAATTCGATTACAATTGCTGACTCTATGATAAATTGTAATGTTCTAAAACACGATGCATGAATTTTAATATTCTTATATGTTTAGACTGAATTTGTTATTTGTTTTTGGATTGTATTATTGCTTAACACACATAAATTCTGGCCTAAAGATTAAAGAGAATAACGATTTGCTTCTTAGTTTTATAATTTCGTAACATATTACAACGGTTATTAGATAACTCAGACAATGGACTAAAACATCAGAGATACAATTCTCATCAAAAGCAGTTTTTAAGATAGAACGATTATATTTCATGCATGAACATTAAAAAGATAACTACAGATAATTATGCAGTCAGTATAAACAATGACAATAAATAATATTGGTTTGCCGGCGTATTAAAATGGGGAATAGGTAGGGTCCTCAGATAGTTGGTCAAAATATTCTGCATTATTGTTTACATTCTCGATTCGAATGCAGGAGTTCAAATCCCACTGATGGATTTCTCGAGCGCTGAGATGATAATATTATCGGTTAAACCTTTCCCTCGTATTTCTGATCTTACACCACTTTTACGCAGAATATTTTTCAGTCATAATAAAACCATTTTCGAAAGCGGTGAGGACGTTTTTTTTTTCGTCTCCAACAATGTAAAACATCAGAGATACAATTCTCATCAAAAGCAGTTTTTAAGATAGAACGATTATATTTCATGCATGAACATTAAAAAGATAACTACAGATAATTATGCAGTCAGTATAAACAATGACAATAAATAATATTGGTTTGCAGGCGTATTAAAATGGGGAATAGGTAGAGTCCTCAGATAGTTGGTCAAAATATTATGCATTATTGTTTACATTCTCGTTTCGAATGTAGGAGTTCAAATCCCACTGATGGATTTCTCGAGCGCTGAGACGATAATATTATCGGTTAAACCTTTCCCTCGTATTTCTGATCTTACACCACTTTTACGCAGAATATTTTTCAGTCATAATAAAACCATTTTCGAAAGCGGTGAGGACGTTTTTTTTTTTAATTGACATCATTAATTCACAAAGCCGATTCAACGTCGTCCCAGTTAGCATTCTAGTTTCGTATAAGAAAAATGCTATCAATATATTTTGGGAAAGATTATTTCTTTTAAACGTCTTCTCTAAAGGAAGGGGAGCAAGGCAAATCATAACATTATACACGCACATATAGGTATGTGCATATTAAATCTCCCCGTTTATGCTAAACTACAGCAACTAATGAAAGAGTATTTCCTGTTCTCCATATTAGTATTTTTAGTTAGGATAGATAAAAATCAGCGCTAATCAGTTTAGTTCCACATCAACACAAACCTACCAACGAATGCATTCTCAACGTAGAAATCATCAATTTATAACTTAAATTGTATGACTTAAATTGTCACGTAATCCAACTTGTATAAGCAATTACTCTTTCTCTTTTACTCTGTTACTTGTTTCAATCATTTGACTGCGGCCATGCTGGAGCACCGCCTTTAGTCGAGCAAATCGACCCCGGGACTTATTCTTTGTAAGCCCAGTACTTATTCTATCGGTCTCTTTTGCCGAACCGCTAAGTGACGGGGACGTAAACACACCAGCATCGGTTGCTAGGGGGACAGCCACAGCCACACACACACACATATATATACATATATACGACAGGCTTCTTTTCAGTTTCCGTCTACCAAATCCACTCACAAGGCATTGGTCGGCCCGAGGCTATAGCAGAAGACACTTGCCCAAGATGCCACGCAGTGGGACTGAACCCGGAACCATGTGGTTGGTTAGCAAGCTACTTTATTTCAAAACATTTGCCATAAAGGCAGTACACAGATTAAGTTAGCTTTGCGGGCTGGACGAGGATATTAATAAGGTGAATGATAATGAAAGAAGGATGATAAGAATGGGAGAAGACAAAAAGCGCCCGCCGACATTCGCTTCTCTAAAACATTGTTCTTTTTAAGGATAAACAGAAAACGAGGTATTAACCCTCTTACAACTTTTCCAATTTTTGGACTTAGCAGTCCATTATTAATACAAAACGAGGTATTAATCCTCTTACAATTTTTCAATTTTTGGACTTAAGTCCATTACTAATAATACATATCGTCCTCGAAATAGCTTGTGCCCGCACCCTCCACCATCAACCACGCCTCCCTCAGAACGTAATCAAGTCCCGAGTTTGCGTCGCCCGGGACCAAGTTATAATCTTCATTGAGCTCCTTTAGTCCAAGCGTCACGTCGAACTCCACGGCCTCCACAGCTACCTGCGGAGGCCATTCGGGGTCCTGTGTGAAGGCTAAAGGTGCTCCCTTGTAGTGCTCTTCCATCACTTTTTCAATTTCTCCTCCTCTATAGAAGAGGACCAATACGTTCAGTTCTTTCGTTGGCGGCACAGTTCCCGCCAACGGTATTCCTTCTCTTGTCGGTGGCACAACCCCAACCGACGTAGTTCCGGGACATTCCGGTGCTACACTGACAACCGGTAATGTCCCGTTTTTCTTCCTCTTTTTCTTTTTTTTCCCTTTTCAACTGAGGGAGGGTGCGTCTCCTCCGTGGCTGGAAGATTCGCCTTCCTCTCCTTATCCCTATTATCCTTTGGTGAGCACCCATTGTTGCTCACCTTCCTCTTTCGGCCTCTGTTTGAGGAGTCCTCTGCTTTCTCGGCCGTTATCGTTCCCTCTTCTAGATGGGTTTTACTTAACTGTTCCGGGATCCTATTTTGTTCCCGATGACAGTTTTTCTTTATGTGGCCGGACTCCAAGCACCGATGACACTTAGGGGGGCGACCCTCAAGCATCACCGGGTACCTGCACCCGGCCATTTTCAAAAAATCTGGAAGAACCAGATTGGCTGATTGGGTCCACAGGGTCAAAATTGCTTTTGACCCAACCCAAGCAGCCGCAGGAAGAACTTTTACATTGAGGAGCTTAGTTTCGCTGTCACCCAGACCCCGGCAGATAGTCTCCTCTATCCACTCGGGTTCTATGTCGGGTGGTAATCCGCAGATCCAAGCTTTCATCAATTTCTTTTTTTTGTACGTGGGCAGGAATAAGATTTCCTTACCCTCCAGGGGTTTGCTAGCAAATTTGCAAGCTTCTTCAGGGGTGTCAAATAGCAACCACACCGTTGCATATTTGACACCCCTGGAAATGAATTTAATTGTTGGCAAATACTCTTCCAACTCCTCCTCAATTGCCGTCTTTTCGAATAGGGCGATGGTGTCGAGTGCCTTGGAGTAGGTTCTCAACACCACCGTCCTATCTTCACGGTCTTTTAACCACTTTTTAGGTGGTATGATTTCCCACTCCAAAATTTTGTTATTTTTCATTGCCATGTTTTTTTAAAATATATTCAAATTAAACTCAAAAAGCAGGAAGAAAAAAGTTCAAAAGTCCAAATAAAATTTGATAGATTTTTGAAAAAACAAAAAGGAGAAAGCACAACAGAAGGGAAGAAATCAACGGAAAGTCGCAATAAAGAAAAAAAACAAAAGAGGGGGTTAAATGAAGTTCAAAAGAAAGTTAATAAACTACTTGCGAAGTAGTAGTTTTCACAATTCATAAAAGTTCTTCACAGCACAATACAATTCTCACAATTACGTGAGAAAATTATTTACTCAATTTATCGAAGACAGATACGCCCCCAAACATTTTCTCAGCAAGAAAAATATATTTGCCACATGTCGGCAGAATCAGAATTCTGAATCCAGTAGGACTTCCTGCCTGTAAAAAATAATTCTCAACAAAAACTCCCACTGGACCCAGAAAACAGAATCTTACCTTACATGGGGCTTCCAAAGTTTTCAATTCAAGACGGCTTCAATAGCACGTCTTCACCGCTTCAGTGCCAAACACAACACTGACTCGCACATGCGCAGAAGCAACCGTTAGCAAGCTACGTACCACACAGCCACTCCTGCGCCTCTAATTGTCGCGTATTTTCCTATATTTTCCTATATTTTCATGAGATTTAATGGGTATTCTGTATGGAATATTTAGAATACTGACACAGTGACACCTTTGTCGTCTTTGGTTTTCTGAGTCGAAAAATAGCCACTTTCGTTGATCATATTCCAACTTAATGGGAGGAATATATAGTTGCACGGCCTGATATGACGCTGCTTTTGTATGTTTCGTTTGCACATATAACAAGAGTTGATATGTGTGTGAGGTTTTTGTAAAGTAATGGAAGAAATGTCCCAAAACAGACAATAGTCAAATCTCTCTCTCTCTCTGTATATATATATATATATACATATATATATATATATATATTATATATATATATATATATATATAATATATATATATATATATATATATATACATTTCTAATATGAGGATAAAATGTTTCAAAATAGTTTTATCAGTGGCCAGCATATGAAAAATAACGTTTAAGGTGAAAATTATAAATACAGTTATGAATAAGAGCAAAAGAAAACATTTTTTTTTGTGAATTTACTGAAAAAAAAATGAAGACGCTAAATCGTCTAACCACATACAATAATTTCACAATTATTATTACACCGCATGTCGAAATGAGGAAAGCATGTTAACTAATTTTTGAATGAATTTCTGTTAGCTTGCTTTGCTCGTTTCGACACGAGGTGTAATTATAATAGTGAAAATATTGTATGTGGTTAGTTGATTTAGGACTAGAACAATGCGAGACAATATACATAAACTACAAAAATAATGAAAACCAAAACAATGTTGTATTATTACTCCATGTTCCTATATTTAGGGATTATGACCCATCCCATTCTTCTGGACATTTGGAAAGCGTGGTTGGAAAAAGTCGTTACTCAGATGTGTAGAGAGGAAGAAGGAAAGGGGAAGGTGACATGCACAGACTGATGTTGCTATAGCAACCAGTCTACTACTTGTATTTCATTCTTGTTTGGCAGTTAATGGCTAGGTGTTGAGAAGGAGGAACACCATGATTTTAAGATTGAAATACTGGGTCTGATAATTCTTTAGGGTTTTTTGACTGAAGTATCTACGTGCATATGTTCTTTTATTTTAAAGTGCAATTTCCTGATGGTGCCCTCAATGTAGGAGGCCCCATATGTTCTGCAGATTACATAATATAGCACAAAAATCCTCGAATACGTTTTGAAGTTGTTCATGGGGCAAACGGGTAGCATGCTCCCCGTCTGTATGTTGACTCCCTCTCTACGTATCGCATGTTGTTTGGCTACAGTGGTTCTGTTATTGAAGTAGGGTAGTATAAGGAAGCACATTTCAAACTCGAGATTATCGCCCCTTTCATGTAGTATACTCATTTTACAGTCTGTTTTTGTTTTAGATAAACCCGTTTGGCTAAAGATGGCGAATAGCCACTGAGTAATAGGATCCTCAAGATCATATATATATACTCAACGTATGAGTTAATTTTCAATATCATCCTTATTTGTTTTATTCTCAAAGAATTTGAATGTTTAGGACTTCTGTGAGTAGAAGTAATAATTCTCTTCTGCTATTAAGAATGTTGTCGCCTGTCAAGGATTTCCAATGATTCATTTAAACACAATCGATAGCATTTTTATAGGGATCCGCAACATGTAGTGTAGACCATTGCAATTTATCAACTGTTCGTCATTCTATGTTGAGTATATATTCGATAAGTAATGTTACATAACAGTGACCTGTGATGCAAAAGGAAGTTTTATGTGTGTAGGATCTTTTTCATAATCAGTAGATGATCCTTAAAAATTAAATATTGTTGTGTGGTACAACATTGCACTTGTACACCGCATTGTCCCTATTGCAATTCCTGCCCAGAGTTCAGTCGATTTCCACAACTGACAACTGTAATGGAATGATTAAATTCATTCTTTCAATACCGTCTGATGGGCTCCAGCATGCTGAATCACAAGAACTGTAGGTTATGACCTTTATAGTGACTCTGCCAAAGCAAACATGCTGATAACTACTGAATGTAATGAATTAATGGATATGATCACGGGTTACGGTTTCGAATTAAAAGACAGTCAGATAAACTTGAAACAATTAGTAACAAAGGCAAATTTTGACCTAGGCGAAAATGATGAATCATTCATTGTATCTAAATGTGTTGATAATCGATGTGCTGCATGTCAATTCATACATACCGATCAATATATGAACACAAAAAGCGGAAGAATATTTGCAGATGCAAAAGCAAAAATTTACTTTACTGCATCAAATGTCTTGCATTATCGGAATTTTCACGTGTGCACCGAGAGCAAATGAGAGACACTGATATCCGTCAGATCCCGTTCTAATATTCTCATCCTACAAACTACAGAACTCAAAAGAAGTTGAGAGAAACGTTAGAGAAAAGAATGTTATTGATAAATTCAAACCTTTTGTAAATGGACAATAATAATAATAATAATAATAATAATAATAATAATAATAATAATAATAATATAATAATAATAATAATACTTATTGTAAAGGTGATAGTTGTAATGATGATAATAATAATAACGATAAGGCCTACTGCTATTACTACTACTATCACCGCTTCCACTTACAACAACACTAACAAAGGTGATGGTGATGATGGTAGTCATGTTAACCATATCAACATTGATTTGATTTAAATGTAAATTTTCTGGAATATCGTTGGAATAGTAGCAAGAAACTTCAATGAGAATTTTAACCTTTGAACGACAGATCGAAAAATTAATTGTTTGTAACTAAACACTTTCAAATTTTGGACACTGGTAGAACGTCTCAAATAAAACATCTTTTACTCTTAGTGTTGTTGAGAAAAGTGTGTATTTTCAAAGTTATTTCGTCTTAAAGATGTCGTATTTCGGTAATTTCAACCAATCAATGGTGTGTATTCAGCTGAATAAAATTACTGCTGTTGTTTGTCAACAATAACTTCCGGCGGTGTATATTTCGTTCTCACTAAAAAGATCTGTGAATTATTCAAACTCAAAAGCATCCCTATAAACACATGGCTATGATGCTCCCCTACTACTTCTGCTCATGATCAGAGATGCACATATCGCCAGCCTCTAAGGGACATGGTCTATTGGTTAAGGTCAAACAACTGAAAAGTAGATCTGTGGTATAGAGCAGAATATTTGCTGTAGCCCATCTTTTATACCAAGACAGAACAAAGTACATGATAACATTTCCAATCAGTTAAGATCAGAAGACATGAGAGCCACTGCCTAGTACTGCATCTATTATTATTATTATTATTATTATTATTATTATTATTATTATTATTATTATTATTATTGAATAAGAGAGCAGCAATTGTCATCAAAGTGACACTGGTGTAAAATATACGAAGCCCAGTATACCAATCATGACTACCCGTCTGATAATTGTACATTAGGCACATGCATCACAACCATATGTGCGCTACATGGTGATCTCATATCAAGATAAACAGCACATGACCTTGCAGGTGGGGACCAGTTAGAATTTTCGTCTGGTCGAGTAACCCATCCCAGTGAAAAGGTCCCTGAATAAGGGTTGTTTAATGATGCTGAACGAAACAGCCATGTTTCCAGAGGTGAATTATTCAAATCCCAAAGAATCCCTCTCAAGACATGGCTATGATGCTCCCCCACTATTTCTGCTCGTGATCAGAGATACACTTATTGTCAGCCACTAAGGGACATGCTCAAGTGGCTAAGGTCAAACAAATGACAGGCAAATCTCTGGTATTGAACAGAATATTTGCTGTAGCCCATCTTTTATACAACGACAAAACAATGTACATGATAACACTTCCAATCAGTTAAGATCAGAAGCCACGAGAGCCACTGCCTGGTGCTGCACGAGGGCAATATTATTATCGTTATCATTATTATTATTATTATCATTATTATTATTATTATTATTATTATTATTATTATTATTATTATTATCATTATTATTATTATTATTATTATTGTGCAGTGCCCAGTAGTGCAATTTTCTGTATGTTATCTATATTTGTAAGTCCTAGTGTTTTTGTTATGTATTTGCCTGAATATTTTCTATTATACCTAATGCGCCTACTATGATAGTAATTGTTTCTGTTTTTTAGATTCCGCATTCGAGTTAGCTCTATTTGCAGGCCTTTGTATTTTGAAAGTTTCTCCGTTCCTTTTAGAGAAACGTTGTCATCTGCTGGTATTGTTACATCGGTTAGAAAGCATTTTTTCTTCTTGATCTCTGACGACTATATCTGGCCTATTGGCCTTAATTTCTCTATCTGTGTGTATAGGCATATCCCAAAGTATGGTTGTTTTCTCGTTTTCTGTGACCTTTTCTGGCGAGTGCCTATACCAACATTTTTTCTGTTGTGATTCCATAGTGTTTGCTATTTTCTAGTGCATATAGATCCTATGTCGTGTCTGTGAACATATTCCTTCTTAGCTAGGACTGGACTATCAGAGACAATATGGTTTATTGTTTCTTGTCCATCTCCATATATTCTACAGTTACTTATGTTTATTTTCACTATATGTTTTGGTAATTTCTGGTAGGGAGGCTTTGGTCTTGTGCTGCACTTAAAATTCCTTCAGTCTTTGAGTCCTAAGCTTCTCAACAATTGTTGGGATTTTGCTTTGACTATTTCATTTTGCGTTTAGTTTGACCCAGTATTTGCCATGAAGGGGCTTTCCATGCCCTCGTTTTATCATGATCCGTTGGTATTTCAGTTTTAGTTTGGATTTCATTTGATTTACAGCTTTTGTTGTATCTTCTTTTTCTTCATAATTGTTAGGTTCTATGACTTCTTTTTTATAGACTGAAAACAGTTTTTTGTTTTGTTTGTGTTTTTTGGCTATTTGTATTGGTTTTCATTATTATTATTATTATTATTATTATTATTTATTATTATTATTATTATTATTATTATTATTATCATTATTATCATTCTATGTTTGACTTTTGTTTATGTTTGTACAAGTTGGTTCCAAGTCTCACCCAGAGACCTCAAGAGACAACAAGTTGGAAGTTCACGTTGTTGTTATGCTTTGTGTGCCATATATTTGGGGTTTTTTGGGTGTTGTACTAGGGAATATCTAATAAATAATTTTTTTTTTAAATTGTTTGTTTTAAACCTTGAGATTACATAGAGAGTATTTTGCGTAGGATATGAGCAGTTCCAATGAGCACAATCTTTTGAATTTCTGCCATTTTGGGGTTTCCTGGTATCTGAGTTAGGTAGCAATCAGCCCCTTTCGCTATCATTCCCAGGGCACCTATGACAACAGGTATTGTTTTAGTCTTCAGGTTCCACATTTTGCTGATTTCTATTTCAAGATCTTTATATTTGCTCAGTTTTTGGTAGGTCTTGACTTACATTATTATTATTATTATTATTATTATTATTATTATATTATTATTATTATTATTGATATTATTATCATTATTTACATTATTTACATTTGACGGATATCTGTCGTCATCTTGATAGTTGTTAACACAACGTTTTGTCTGTAACACCCTCCAGCCTTCATCAGGTATCTTGGGGAAATTTCGAACCTGGTTTCTTATTCGATGTTGTTATTGTTGTTATTGTTATTATTATTATTATTATTATTATTATTATTATTATTATTATTATTATTATTATTATTATTATTAACACCTTAGTTTGCTGAGTATGATGGAATGTGTCAGCTGTCAACAGCCAGCAGACTAAGGTGACACATGTTTACTGGTCATGTTTCAAGAACCCTGTGAAGAATTGTTGCCGTTCTAAACAATGCTGAATTTTGTAGGCCTTCTATCTTCACGCCTGCACCGATCTTTTTCAACCATGTTGGTAGTTGAATGCTAATTCTTCCAAGTGCACCAGTTACTATTGGTATCACGTCTACTCATTTATTGGCCACACCCTTCGTATTTTCCACTTTGAATCGTCGTATATTTTGTATCTTTTTTCTTCTTTCACATTGATCCTGTTGATACATCGATAATCATAGATGCTCTATATTTTTTATTTACCACATCAATGTCCGGCTTTCTAGGTTTGGTTAGGCGGTCGCTCTGGATCATTACATCCCTGGGGATTTTGCTGATCATATTTTCAGTGACTCCTTTTGTGGTTTGTTCCAACCACGTCTTTTGCTATTTGTAGGCCATGATTTCCACAGAGCTCCCAATGCCACATTGTCTTGGCACCATTTGTATTCGAGTTGTACCAATTTCGAGCCTTCGCTAGCGATGTGCCATGCCGTTTCACCCCTCTCGCCACACATTCTGCTTTGTCGCTATCGGTGGTATTGTTAATTATGCACTTCATATAACTGGTCCTTAATGCTTGTTCCTGGACTGCGCATGTGAGTGCTTCTGTCTCGTCTTCCGGCCACTCTTCCTCATCCATAGCCACCGGTCCTCTGTATCTGTCTTGGCGTTCATATTTCTTCCAAACTGGCCGTACATTTTTTCCTTCTATGCGTTTTCTGTTTTTATTGCTTAAACATTTCTTTAGTTAGACAATTTTCAGTTATAATGACGCAGGCCTTCTCAGTGCGTTTCTACAATGGCTCCACGGCATTTTTTATATAATACCCTAGGCTGTTTACCTCAGCTTCCATGCAGTTGTGGAACTGATCAAACATCTCCCATCCTTTCTTCTGGACAAGTACAGCCTATCTATGTCAGTCTTAGGGTGGAAGGATCCACATACTGTCAACATTTTTCTGGTCTTTGTGTTCACTTTCTTCACTTCTGTCTTTTGCCATTTTATAATTCCCGCTCTATACCGAAGTAATGATATCGTCCACATATTAACTGCTTTGATTTTATTCCATCCTGTCAATTTTGACTTCAGCACCAACATCAGTCTTCGGGAATACTCCATTCTCAGCTGCTCATTCTTTTCGTTTTTCATTATCGCTGCACTCTTGTACACCTAGCTATTGGTATCCTTTCGTTTCAATTTGCTTAATCAATTCTCTGTTCGGTAATTCTATCCCTGCTAGGGACTGTACTTTGCCTATTTTTAGGTACATTATTTCGCACCTCTTGAGTCCAAATTCCATTCGAATATCAGTATTAAAACAGTGGACCGTGTTCACCAAGGAACTCACATGTGCCCCATGTCTGCCATACAGTTTTAAATCCCATATTAAGAGGAGATGGTTGTTTGTTTGGAATTTTTACTTTAGTTGGAACCCCAGGTTCATGTTGCTGAGTATCAACGTCTAGGGAGTCATACAGAGAACGACAAGCAACGGAGATAGGCTGTCACACTGGAAAATCCATTTTCTGATACCCAGGGTACCCAAGATTTTTCCGTAAGAGGTCAGTTCAGTTTTCAATCCCGCAATACTTCTCTTCAGGTAAAACGTGAGATTCCTCGAAATTCCAAGCAGATCTAAGAACTCGATGGTCTGTTATTATTATTATTATTATTATTATTATTATTATTATTATTATTATTATTATTATTGTTATTATTATTATTATTATTATTATTATTATTATATTATATTATTATTATTATTATTATCTGTTGAAAACTCCCAGCTTTTGCTGGCTATGATGGACAGTGACATCTGTCCACATCTAGCAAAGTAGGTGAAACTTGTTTATTAACCATTGCAGACCCAAGGAATGCTGATTTTTGTAGGTGTTCTATCATTACATTTATACCAAGCTTTTTGAGTCATGTTGGCAGTAGAAAGCTGATACCTCCAAGTTCGCAAATTGCCCTGGTATCCTATCTAATCTACTGATAGACACAATCTTCCTATTTCCCGCTTCAAATTGTCGTAGTTGTTTACTTTTTCTTCTGTTTTTTCTCTTTGAACCTATTGTCACCCGGATATGTTATATCGTTTATCATACAATTTTGTCCTTTTTTTTATTCACCACAACAATGTCCGGTTTCTGACGTCTGGTCAGGTGTCGCATTGAATCGTCGCATCCCAGAAATGTTTGCAATTCTCATCCTCAGTCACTCATTCTGGGGTGTGCTCCTACCACATATTTTCTCTTCGTAAACCATGATTTCCACAGAGCTTCCAGTGTATCATTCTTGTTACATTGCCATGTAATCTTTTGTAATCGCGTCATTCCAATTTCGGGCCTTCGCTAATAATATCCCATACCGATTCACTCCTCTCATCCCGCATTCTGGGTTTGTCGCTCTCGGTAGTGTTGTTGATGCTGCACTTTACATATTTAGTCCTTAATGCTTATACTTGTGCTGCACATAGAAGGGCAGTGCTTCAGTCCTCTATTTTCAGGTTACCCCACTCACCATTGCCACCGGACTTCTGTATATGTCTTGGATTTCGTATCTCTTGCAAACTGACCGTACATTTTTTTCCTTCCATGCTGTCTCCTTTTTTGTCTTCTTCTCTTTAAGCTTTTCTTTCTTCACACAATTTTCACTGTTGATGAATGCAGACTTATTATTATTATTATTATTATTATTATTATTATTATTATTATTATTATTATTATCGTTATTATTATTATTATTCGTATGGGGAAGAAGCATGGACTCCCTACTACAGACATACGAAGAAACTTGAACCCTTTTACATGTGATGTTTGCGTCATATGTTTGCGTCATAAAATGGTAAGATAAGATATCCAGAGACGAAATCTTAGAAAACTGTGATATCTCCAGTGTCCAAACATGCTGATAGAAATTCAATGCAGATAGCTGGGACATGTTGCTCGAATGAAAAATGACCGCATTCTGAATGACCAACAATTGGAGGGATATTGCGTCAAAGGAAGACCTGTCCTTAGGTACAATTATAAGTTGAATTAATCACTAAAATAACATTCACACATCCATTGCAAGCAGATGTAGCTTAGTGTCTTCATTATTTGTATTACTCCTTTTAACATTAACTCCTCTCTTTCAAGCACTCATACATAGAAACCGATGAGAGTGACCATCGTTATTTGTATGCCTACCACTTCTATTTTGACCACTACAACCATAACAACATCTATCACCACCACCAGTACTCCTATTAATATTGGTAATACTCCAAGCAGCGTGATCAGCGATAGTGGTTGTAGCATCATTAGTGGTAGTGGTGATGCCGATATTAGTTTCAGCATTAACGTTCAAGGAAATTTCAGCGGAGGTGGTGGTAGTGACAGATTTATTAGCATTTTCCTGCCTCTGTTAAGTGTAGTTATGTCTGGTATATATTTTTATATATGCATGTATATATACATGTAGATGTAGGTACGTACATATATGTTTGTATGTATGCATATATTTTATTTATTACGCTATTGTTTGGCAGCGCCCTCGCGTCGGTTCGATTCGATTCGTTCGCTTCGTTCCGTTCTTATTCTCCCAGTACTGTTTTATATATATATATATATATATATATATATATGTATATATATATATATATATATATTATATATATATATATATATATATATATATATATATATATATATATATATGTTCTTATATTCCTCTCCCAGTCTATTTTGATCCAATATCTTAAATTACTCAAACTTAACTGACGCCTGCTTCTGTAGTTTTTTATTTCTCTCTTGCTGCTCTCTTTCTCACTGTGCATTCTTATCTTTCTCTCTTCCTCTTTCTCTATATATTGGGTGTATTTATTTTGTTCATTTCATCATGTTCATATATATATATATATATATATATATATATATATATATATAGAGAGAGAGAGAGAGAGACAGAGAGAGAGAGAGAGATAGAGAGAGATAGAGAGATAGATAGAGAGATAGATAAATAGATAGATAGATAGATATGTATGTATATTTGTCGAACATAATTTTTCCTTTTTCCCTCCTCTTCCTCCTTCATTTCTTTTATCTCTCTTTCTGGTTCTCTTTCTTTTACCAGGATTTATCCATAATATTGTCATTTTTGTCTTTATGCTTTATTTTCTCCCCATCTCTTGTTTCTCAAACCTACCTTATCTTTCTCTGTGAATTGATTTCCTTCTACTTACCCCTCAAAATGCTCGCAATGTACCCAACTCTAGACGTTAGCTCTTTGAAACATAATGCAATGTGGAGGCACGTGGCCTAGTAGTTAGAGCATCGGTCTCACGGTGGAGGGATTGCGGGTTCGAATCTCAGACCGGGCGATGTGTGTGTTTATGAGCGAAACACCTCGGCTCCACGCGGCTGTGGCAGAAGGTAATGACGGACTTCTGTTGAATCTTTCGCCACAACTTTCTTTCACTCTTTCCTCCTGCATCTCGCAGCTCACCTGCGACGGACGGGCGTCCCGTCCAGGTGGAGAACCTATACGCCAAAGAAACCAGGAAATGGCTTAAGAGGGAACAAACAAACACAATGCAATAAAGTGTTTACCTGATGACTCTTTGTGATGACCATCAAATTACACTTACAACATACAATGGAGTGTTCCAAACACGTAGGTAGGAACAAATTATCCATACTTGTCTTATCGTAATTTGCTCAGTATATCACTAAGCATAACGCAGTTGTAACAGCCATACATCACACACGCACACATGCATACACACACACACACACACACACACACACACACAACACACACACACACACACATATATATATATATGTCTACTACCTTCAGAATCGTTCCTTCAACCAAGATAGCTGGTTCCATATATGGATTTCCTGGTGCAGGCTGGAACATTACAACAGTCTTGTCCAGGCATACATACATACATAAATACATAATGCATAAATGCATATATATATATATATATATACATGCTTAAATACATACACATATATATATATATATATATATATATATATATATATATACATGCTTAAATACATACATATATATATATATATATATATATACATACATACACACATACATACATATATACATATACATATATATATATATATTATATATATATATATATACATACATGTATACATACATGTATACATACATACACACACACAAACGCATACACACATGCACACATATCATCATCATCGGTCTTCAATGATGGCATGGGTTGGACAGTTGGACAGGATCTGACGCGCCGGAGATCTACGTCGAGCTCCAATGTCTGCATATACTCATATATTAATGAATATATACGCACGCACATATATATATATATATATATATATATATATATATATATATATATATATATTCATATATGTGTGTGTATGTATGTACAAAATTATAACTCCAAGGAAACTAATGGAATGTGACATGGTCGTAAGGATGATAAGCTGGAGAGTGAGTTGAAAGGAAATAAAGGACACTGATTATTGAGAGGACACTGGGTCCAAGGCAGATGTACAATCGACAACGTGGGTTGCGTATGCGAGCAACGTCGATTACAATAATTTGAATAGAATTTGTTGATTGTGATTGATATATACGGTGTGCAGAGAATGTAGTCCTAATTGATTCTGAAAATATTGGTTTTCATTTTTCATAGCACTCTTTAAATAACAGAACATTGTTTGATATTGATAGAAACTTACAAAGCTATTCCTATTGATTTATCTGAAAATAGTAACTAACACATCTAAAGAAGGCATGGCTAAAGATTCTAGGGACGATCAATATCAAATATAACTTCAGTGATTTAGTGGCGATATTGCGGAAAGGATTTGGAGTGCCATGTATCGATAGAGTTGGACAAAGTGCTTTAAACCGCGTTAACTTTTATTCATCCATACCGTTGTCGATTTCCGTCTACGTTTTTGAATAATTGTAGAATCATCCCAATCGAATTAATCGTTTATTCTGTTCCATATCAGCCTCTGTCCAATGCGGGAAATCGTTTTTTATTATTGTTGTGTTTTAATGTTTCTCTTAAATTGGGAGATCTATTGTATGCAAATGTAACAGCGTCCAACTTCTATTTTCGTTTCGTGTTTCCACTATATACATAGCAAGTTCAGACGTTTATGTTCAAAATTCCATTTACAGAGAGTTCGGCTAAATTATTATACTACAATATCCGTAATATATACGTAAACATATGTGAACGATAGCGTTCACCATCATCGAATATATCTTTAATATTGTTTCCTTGATATACTTCGTTCTATTTGTGGTGCATTAAATACAAATGAATATAAATCTACAATAAATACTCTTCTTTCTTCTCTTAATTTCATAAAATCTTTCCGCTTGCGGTTAATACGATTATAAGAAACAGCAACACGTATAATATGCAAAATCGGTGTAAAGTCCTAGCAAAAATGATATCGCTATTTATATATCGCTATGTAACGTACGTTACTTACTTTTTACGATAAATATGCTTTTTTAGTGAAGGAGTCAGATATTAGTTATCTTATGCTGTATAGGTTTCTGTTCAATGTATCTGTTTACGTTCATATATTAACTTCTTACATGTTGGACTCGTGCAATTCCACCACAAACACGGTTTATTTAGCGCTCTAAAAATATCAAAATAATGAATGTGAACGGGTAAAATCACACGAAAATCACAGCAACGTCATCACCACCAACTCACTGACTAACAAGAAATACAGTTCATCGCTGCTACCACACGTCGCAACGATTAACTATTATTATCATTAAATGTGTCGCCACCTTCAGAAGCCCCATGGAGTTCATCATTTTCACTACCTATCTTATTCTTTTGTGCGATGTATGATATTCATTCCCTCACTTTTATTTCCTAATTTTCTTCCCATGTATTTACTTCTTCCAAAGTATTTACTTCCATTTTGTTTTTTAATAGTTTAACTTTCTTTCTTCCTTTATCTTTCTCTCTCTCTTCCTCTCTCTCGCACTTACTCACTAAGTTGTGCGTTCATATCGCTTACTTTGCTCTTCGAAAATTTAGAGGTGATAAAATGAATACTATACAGTAATACTGGTGTCAATCTTTCAATATAGCCCTGTTAGAAACTAATAATTAAATATAGTTTGATATATGATGAAAGTAACTCTTATTCGATTAGTAATGAATTTCCGAAGGCCTTTCGCAAAAAACAAACAAACAGAAACTCCTGCTGTCTATTTTTAAAAGCAAGAAATCTAGTGGTGAATACAAATCAAATGGAAGTGGGAAATAGGCTGATATACCTTATGATGAATGGGTAACAATGATTCGTAAGCCAGTAGTATAGAGCATCAACAACTCCGCCTATTGTGTTCTCAACTCCCTATATCCTTATTTCTGTTGTTCGTCTGCTTATTCAATCTCTTAAACAACTCTCCTTGTAACACGAGTAATAATCGCCGTGTGAAGAGTACAAGACTATTGTGAGCTAGAGAATTAATAGCTCATTGTACTCGTTAAAATTTTTAATGATATAATCTTCTGATTGGATCGCGCTGCGTTGGTTAAAATAGTTTTGATTATTCTATTAGTCTACAGGTGCATCCGGACATTTACAACTGAATTATTCGTATAATCAAAGGACTCAAACCTTTATGATCTGAAGAACATCTTTAGTATACTGTGTTCTACATGTGATTTTGTAATCAGGATTATTATTGAAGTAGTTTATGTTAAATAACATAACATTAGATTGAACTGCAGTGATGTTTTCTTTTTATTTTATATAGGCACTAAATATTCAATATTTTAGTTAAACTTAATTTCATTTCTTTGCCAGTGCTGAATCCAATTAGTTTTATGATCGTAGGATCTTGATAGAATATGATATATTGCAAAACTATTTCATGAAGAATGGACTCACTGGAAACCGTGCGCCAATTTTTAGCCCAATCGGAAAAATCCTAACGCTAAATTGGATACCATAAATAATCATATGCGTTTCTAATGTACTATAATTTAAGAATATAATCAACTTGAAATTGAATAGAGTCGAAACGAATTGTAATTCTGATTGTTATTTTATTTCTTTGTCTTTAGATGCAAGTTTTATGTTGCCAATTCTGATCTAATGTCAGTCGAGACAATCTGAAATTTAATATTAGGGCTGAATGTTTTTCTGCGTTTCATTCAATTTAGATCTAGATATTTGCCTAATAAATTCGCATAGAAATGTTAACTAAGCTATGATTTATATAGTATTACACATCACTAAAATGACCTCTTGTTTTAGCAATATAATGGGTGAATTTGTTTCCTATGGTTGCAGCATTAATGCTGAAGAATAGAATACTTAAACAACTGAAAATAATTACAAACAATATTTCTTTTAGATTCGGTCTTACGCGCTGATAAATATGCCTGCGCTTACATAGGGTCAAACAGAAAAAATTCTTATTGTAGGAAAACACTGAAATGCACACTATCAGGCATTGCACTTTACAATGAGAAATTTCATAATTCTGTTAACGTTTGAAAAATATTTAGGGAAAAATCTCCTCACCACATTGAAGAAATTTTTCATCCATGGAAATAATTATTTACTCCTCATGCATCATACGTATTCGTTATTGAACTGCAAAAATTAAAAAAAGAATTGAAAGAGAACTTACGAGTTATTCCAAATTGATTGAGCACCTGGTCTTTCAGTGTCAAACATATATGTTTTATATGGGAAAATGCGAGCAAAAGAAAAATATTCTTAAGATTATAAACCTGGAAAATTACACAAAATATTACACTTTGAAAAGTTTAGGAAACCTTATTACATCTGGTAAACTACAGAACAAGAAAATGTTTACTTAAATTATTGAAGCTGAAGATAAAATTTTAAATAAAATATTTAGATATAGAAAATATTTGTTTTTATTAAAACAAAAATGTTCTTACGTTGTTACTTCTATTTGTTACTTGTTACTTCTATTAAAAATCAAAAATTATTCAAAATATTTTTTGCACTTATGTCAAGTAATATTTAAAAATTTGAAAATAGGTTATAAAAATTAATAGTACAATAAATAGAATAATACAAAAATTAGTTATATATTACAGTAAAATCTACCTATAACAACATATTCACAATAAAATTGGCTTGAGTTATTGCTTAAGTAACTGCTACATATTCACGTTTTTAGTCTTGACACAATACCTATTTTTACATAAAGAAGTTGCCTACTATTCTACTTTGCTGTTGGTTCTTCTGGCTGTCATTGTTTCAAGTACTCTAGTGTGTCAATTTTTTAATAACATGTTGGTACCTTTTTTTAATTATATTGCTACCTCGTAAATAAAAAAATCAAGTAATTTTTAATATTCAAATTTTAATCTTAGTTGCAATATTTCATGGAAATATTTTCTTGTTCTGTAATTTAGTAGACGTAATAAGTTGTCCTGCACTTTCCAAGTAAAATAACTTGTCCTATAATTTTCCAGGTTTATAATCTTAAGAATATTTTTTCTCTTGCTCGCATTATTTCATGTAATCTATGTTTTTTTCCAGTCTATGCTATTATGCTAATTCAGAACGTGTTACATATGCCAATTAGCAGTGTTGTTGATAATTTTTTCCTTAACACAATAACGCCAGTGACATATATTAAAAGACTCTCATAGAACTATATTCTTAAAAATAGTATAGAAATATATTTTTCACCCTCAAATGTGAGAAACAAACACTTATAACGTTTTTGTTTAAAAAAACCTCATTGCATGGGATTGATACCATGAAATTCCTCGAATTGAGCTCTATCATTTAAGTTTAATTAAAATATACTTTGTTTTTAAAATAAAAAAACGTAATTATTCTCAAATCCAATTTTTGGCCTCATATTGTTTTTCAGGATATTGTAGCTCACAACATTTTGATACAAAATTTGTTGCATGGGAACAAATCTATGAAATTTTTCGTACCTTCTTCTATCATTGACGCTAAGATAAATATATTTTGCTTTTAAAACAAAAAGTTATTTCGATCTAAATATTGATTGGGAGCGATAATTACGCTCCTGTAACGTTGCTACAAATTTTGATGTAAACCTTTTTCTTCTGGATCAAATCTCAATTTCCCCATTCCAAAATGTAGCCTCTTCAAACATGCTTAGAAGTTTCAATTTAGTTAAGAACTTAATTAACGATAAGCTCTGAAATACGATACTTGCGAGTAAATTGCAGCCTTAAGAATATTATTCAACTACTACCGTAGTTGAATGATATGACAAAGTATGCATATCATGATTTTACTGAATACAAAACTGTAAGATGAAAATAATTCGAAGTCAGTTGTATAAGATATAGCTCAGCATTGTTGAAATGTTATATATCTGCAAGTGACCTCTTTTTTGGTAGTGTATATTTACATATAATCTTCACTCACACACATTCATGTGAACTTAATTTCGATCCTAGATATCAGGAATATACTGGGGATATAAATGAAATAGGATAATATTCGAGAGATATCTTCAGTGTATATGAATATGACAGTACACTTTACCTTTGTATACTTCTCTGGGTAAGGGATATTTACTTTGTGTTAATGTAGCAAACATGGGTGTAAGGTGAGTGTATACGGAAATTGTTGGAAATCCTGTGTTTGTTATTTCTTATTTGTATTTATCTTATCGCTTTTAAATAATATTCAAATAAGCATGGCGCTTATCCACGAATACAAATATGCCATATTTTAATTGAAATGTTCGGAAATTGCCTAGTGGACGCTACCTAATTCATGCAAATGCTTTAATAGTTTGAGATAACGTAAAGTAACTTCACACTACAGATATACACGTTTTTATCAGGCATTCCAATTCTCTTCTGCCGATGTAACTATTGAAAGCTATTTCAGTGAAAGCGAATACTAAAAGATTTAAATCACTATAAGAAGTAATTTCTAAATATCGTTTATATTGACGAAACAAGGAAATTCAATGTTAGGAAGGTATTTCAAAATGTATTATTCTTGCATTAACATACTACGTTAACAAAATTGCAAATAGGCTGTCCAACTCTAGAAGGTTTAGCAGCATGAAAAATATCCATTGTTCCTTTATTTCATCTCATGATACTAACAAAAGTAGGTTCGCCATGTCACATTACTTGAAAATGAGGAATCCTCTGAGTACACACTCGCTCTGCCTGAAATAGCAACAAATGCTATTATAAGTTTACCTCGTCTTAAATAAAGGAAAAAGTCAGTGTCAATTCTTATATCTATATAAAATAAAGGGGAGATAGTAATGGCTAAAAAGCATTTGGTAAGAAGTCTGTTTGGTGAGGACTTTCCTTTGATAAGTAAAATCTCCATGTATACGGATTATTAATGAATACCCTGTTTGGAGTTAGCGGTCAGGTTAATAGTTCATACCTTTCAACAAAGAAAATTATTATTTTTATTAAGAAAACAGGCACAGTAAACAAATTTTATGAGGCAGAGAGGAATAAAATTTTATGCTGAAACCAGTTTGAATTGGGAGAAATGGAAGACTGATGGTCGTTAGATATCATACTGGAAAATCAGAATCACAATATCATTATTACAAGTGAAATAAAATGTCATTCCCTTAAAGCATTTGGTTGTCATATGAGCGATTTCCTTTGTATTCGAGTAGAATGATATATTTATATACATCAATATGGTCCCCTTCATCTCTGGCTCCTTTATTTTCGCAACAAAAAATAACTACTCCTGATTCATAGAACAGCTAGAAGGCAAATACACTCTTTGTGTCCCCACAAACGATTCTCGTAATGTATTAACCTAAGTTGACCCTGATGTAATGATAGAAGATGTAATTTCGCCTACTAGATTCTTTCATTTGAGAAATAAATTGCATATCCTAATTTCCAAATTATTCTGTAATTAAATTTTTACCCAGGTTTACAAGTCACCATGACCCCCAATGCAACTGACGCACTTGTTAAAGCAGTGTCATTGTGAGATGTTGTTTTGAACTTCTGTTTCTCTTTATTGTGATGCTTTATGGTTATTTTCAAAGACGAAACATGCTATTTTCTATCGAAAGACGTAACAAAATATCATACTGTTTATTTCTATAAACGAATAAGTAGGAGTTAAACTTGTTTTGTGTAAAATAGCTACCATATAGCTATACATTATTGTTTTACTTATTTGAACATATAAATGTTTTGATGGTTTGAATGTAGATAATATTCGATCCTCAACATATTTAGCTACAATACAAAACTTGAGTGCTGGTATATTTTTATTATGCAATCTCAAATATTCATACGTTAGAGAGTCAAAGCTGTTTCCTGCAAATTTAATAGCATCATAGAAGATGACTATTTTATTATTTTTTTCAGTGGGATCATACAAGTTGAATTATAACCAGATAGCGAGAATATGTTTTTTTCATTTTTACGATGCATTGTGTATTTTAAATATATTTCAATACAGTGATCATTGAATAATGCTGTGTTATGGAAATGAATCAATTGGCATTCCTGAATAAAAGCTAGAAAACCAATGAATACAAATAAAATTTGAAAAGAACATTTTTAAAATACTTTGAACACTCAATAATAGAATGTTCAGCATTTAAATTCTAATGATTGGTACGATTATAATGAATACGCAAAATGATTCCTACACTATTTAGACAGCTGTCTGCAAAAGAATTAGTGTCCTGACTTAAAACAGAAATCATGTACGATAACGTTAATGGTATTTGAAATCTGACTTCACTCAGTTGTTGTTGATTAAAATCTAAATTACAACTGATGGGACATCAGGTTTTTATCTTATTATAATCCCCATAGTAGTCTTTTTGTTCGTTTGTTTTCTAATTCGAATAGAATTATTTTGCATTTCACATGTTTAATGAAATTGGTTACAGTCAAAAATCTAAATCATTTTGTTTTCTGTTTCCACTGCCTTTTAAATTTCTCTCCGGATTTCTTTTAAAAGAAAAATTAAAGATTAACTTAAACTGACGTATCTAAACTTCTATCTTGAACGTTTATACCAACTGGAAGAGTTGCTTGAAAAGTCTCTGTCCACTAATGGTGACATTAAGAGAGGGCTAAATCTTAATTACAGAATAATTCTGAAATTAGTATAAATGATATATTTCCGAAATGTTGACAAACATATTAATATAAAGAGCTAAAACTATAGAAAAGCGATATTCATCCAATTCATTCAAAGAATGGGGATGGTAAAACTGAAGGTATTGGCTGCTGAAGCAAATAAAAATATTACTAAATTCAAATGAAATGGAAATAACTATTAATAAACCTATTGGGGATGAGGTAAGTCGATCGCATCGACCCCAGTACTCAACTGCTACTTATCCTATCGACACCGAAAAAATGAAAGGCAAACTCGACCACGAAGGAATGTGAAGACGGATGAGATGCCGCTAAGCATTTTGTCTGGTGCGCTAACGACTCTGTCAGCTCACCACCTTAATGTAAAATAAAGAATTACAGAATTAATCAATTACTTGTCTGAATAATTTTTGCCTTCTAACTTCCAAACCTACCAAACTCAAATTTAGCAGTCAACGTTGAGATGAACAATCTTATGTCGTTATACGTTCAAAGTTGCACTAGGTAAAAGATTATTTTACCGGAAAAATGAATACATTGACCAATTCTGTTTTTTCAAACATTTAATTCTTGTATTAAAGTATTTGAGTACGAGTGCATATTTCTGTTTGCGAAGGTTACATGTGAAGTGCATGCACGTCTTTGTGGCAAGTCAAATTGCTTGAACTTCGTTATCTAATATGCTATAAGACGATATGTTGCGATCATACCACACAAATGGACAGTTGTAAAAATATGCAGGTTGTATGCTTAGAATTGCGTGTATTTAAAATTTCGAAAACCACTGGCTTTACATGCTTCGTTTTATGCGGATAGTTGCAGTTTTGTGCCAACATTCTTAGATTTTTCTGCTTATCCATCCTCGTCGAATTGGAACCAACGAAGAACTGACTACTTTGAGTCTACGCCAGCAAAAGAAGTGTTGACAAATGGGAAATCTCTCTCTCTCTCTCACTCTCTCTCTCTCTCTCTCACTCTCTCTCTCTTTAGGATATGTCTTTCTATTATAAGTCCCTTCGCTTATTTTCTTCTTTCTTGATGTAGTAAAAACTTATATCTGTATACAAATCTTGACTTGAAAATAGCGATAATATATTCAGCAGTTCAGGGCAGCTACATAACGGCAACAAATTTTACGCTTAAAAAAATATTGACAAATTGCCAATTTGCATTTTGTAAAAATGCGCTACTGATTTTTTTCCCTTTACATATCGATACGGAGATGAGAAAACAAAATAAGTTTTCTTCACTGTGTTAAAAATGCGTCCTTTTTTCAACATAAATTTATAGGCAATATCCTATTCGTTTAATATTAAATAAAATTTCTATTATGTGGAAATCCTATTTTAAAACAAACTAGGAACAAACATACACAATTTTCAAACTCCAGTGTAATTAGCATTTCCAATCAGGCTGTTTCAAGTATATACACATGTATGTATGTAAACACACCTTTACTCTGATATTTTGATACAAGAACAATATATCTGGTGTAATGGAATTATACGATGAATTAGTTCCTCAGTTAAACACGCTTCTAATTTTAACACAACGGTATAAATATTAGGATCTTAATTGATCCGCCCAGCATTTCCTAAATTGAGATAAAAAATTTTCTTTTAAATATTGTAAGGCATTTAGGACAGGAAATTGCTAATTTGACAATTAACTGCTGCTTTTCACGTTTCCATTAATTATTTCTGAGACAAAAAAAATTTGAAGAGGAAATTTGAAATGATTGTTTCAACTTCAGTTCTTGAGTGGTATGTTTTATCTATCCACACGGAAATGTTGAAAATCAAAAGTGACGCCGACAGTTTTTTTCTATACAATGCATAGAGTTGTAAATAAATATTGGAATTTGTTTTGCTCGTCGCTCTAAAGATTCTGCTTATCTATCGTCTTTAAGTTTCCATTATTGATAATCTGGCGCAGTTGGATCCACTATTATACTTCAGTTGTTAAATTCTGTCGATTCGCCATCCCTTTTATACAGATAAATAAATCTCATGTATAGTTTTAATTGCTGGGTTATAAAAATTTGACAACATTCAGGAAATGCAATGATTATACTAATTTAATTATCCTTCTTACATTTTAATCCCAGCGGTACAAGTGGGAAAAGCCTTCTGAGGATTCTATTCTAGTTGCTAAACTAATTTGATATTAGCAGGTTAGATACACTAATCGGAATTATTTATTGCCTTTAAAACCTTTAATAAGTTGCTGAAAAATATTTTTGAGTGGGAAATAAAACAATAATTTTGAATTAAGTAAGACAATGAAAATCTCTACACAGAATTGCAAAAATTTAAGTATTTTATTTAATGCGTATGAAGTCGCGAGGAAACGAACATGCTTTAATATTTATTCTATTTCATCTTTCATAAAATTCTGCCGCGTTACACCTATATACGTTAAAGAAATTCCTTCTTATTTTCTTTTTTCCTTTTCTTTTTTTTTGTAAACCATCTATTTATCGGCATTAAATGCTTCCCAGAATCAAAGAATGTTAAATGCGACTAGTCAAATGAAAAGAGCCAGTGACGTGATGCAATTTGCAAGAGACGTTGAACTAAGTCGCTGAATGTGAAGTAATATCATATGCAGTTGCAAAAGTATAAAAATATAAAGGTATAAACTAATTCTGCTTCGCAGTATCTTAGAAGTGTGTCTCTTCATAAAGAGAAGACACAAAATATTAATGAAAGTTCTTTTTATCCAAATGCGTAGATATAAAAAGTTACGTAACTATCTTCCTTATATCCGAAGATTTCACATTAAATTCTTGTTCTACGATTAATGTGATAGATAGATGGCCGTGAACACTCTTACAAATGATGATATCTTTGCTTTATAGTACCATGTCAGACCACATGAAATAGATATAATAATAGTTATCCTAGCCGTTACCCCTTCACCTGAGGTAACTAAGAATTACATTACCCATTCTTTTGTACCGTTCCTAATACATACGTTGGATGTAAGATTGGATGCACTGTTATTTATGGCAAGAGGATCTACACTCTATATCAAACACGTTGTCTCAAGCTTCTCATCAGCGAAGTAACTTGGCACTGATAAAATATTAGGTTTCTTCATTAGTGTGGAAATTAAGATACGAAGTGTTGTAAATGTCTAATATCGAGGAAATTCTCGGATTATTCTAGATAAAAATTCCGGGACATGTGATAACCTGATGTCGATCGGGTATCTGAGATTTTTTTGCCCCAACTTCGAAAAAAAAGTAAAGAAGTAGAAGCTACAGTTAGCAATATCTACCTTGACATAAGACAACATCATAAATATTAAAAATGAAAGTCACATCGACAAAGGACTACAATAGCTTTAAGACAAAATCAATTGAAACAAGAAATCACTGGTGTTTATAAAGTGCATAAACCAACCGATTAGTTTGGAGTAGTGGACCCAGAATACACTACACAAATAATATAAACACATACGTCGACACATTCGCTTTATTTCGACTCCACCCTAAAATGTAATGCCCATTGAAACCGTAGCTAAATATAAGATAACTAAAATTAAATATGTCCGTCATTCAGATCTGGAATGTAAGCATACATAAGATTGTGTTTATCAGTATTAAGAGCATATAGGTTTAAGAAATAAAAATTCTCACCATAATTACTATAAATATCTTGAATACACTTTTGACATATACATATTAAATCTGAAAATTACTGAATTTCTATATTGATTACTTATCGATATTTAATACATTCTATATTTGTCTTAAAATAAAAATCCTCTTTTATTCTTTGTATGTATTTCTCTTTCTCCCAATCTTTTAAAGCGAGTATGATCGACATTGTCTTCAACGTCCCTCTCAAAGTAAACATTTACCTCTGTGACTTTGTTCCAATGCAAACAGCAGACAGACTGCTTTCAAATCGTAATGTATTGTCTACAGATAAAATTCACACAATAGAAAATGTGACGATGACAGTACAATGCATGGGAAAATAGCGTGCAAGCCAAAACTATTAAATGATTCTACAGTAAGTTTTCCGCATCAGGGCTGCCTTCGGGCAAAGCAGAAATATCAAAATATGCACGAATTCCAATTCGTCTTCGTAGCACACACATATATAATGATTCATTTATGACACCTAGTCATTCTGATTTCCCGTATGTTTTACGTGTGCATGTACCAAGTTATTTTGGTGGCATTAAGTTCATTTCCACCATTTGCTTATTCTTGACATGAAAATGTTTCTCTTACATTGTATTCCCTCTCCATTAATTTAATCTTTCGAATACCTCCTGAAAGGCGCAGGAGTGGCTGTGTGGTAAGTAGCTTGCTAACCAACCACATGGCTCCGGGTTCAGTCCCATTGCGTGGCATCTTGGGCAAGTGTCTTCTGCTATAGCCCCGGGCCGACCAATGCCTTGTGAGTGGATTTGGTAGACGGAAACTGAAAGAAGCCTGTCGTATATATGTATATATATATATATGTATGTGTGTGTTTGTGTGTCTGTGTTTGTCCCCCTAGCATTGCTTGACAACCGATGCTGGTGTGTTTACGTCCCTGTCACTTAGCGGTTCGGCAAGAGACCAATAGAATAAGTACCGGGCTTACAAAGAATAAGTCCTGGGGTCGATTTGCTCGACTAAAGGCGGTGCTCCAGCATGGCCGCAGTCAAATGACTGAAACAAGTAAAAGAGTAAAGAGTAAAGAGTAAAGCTCTTCTGAATTTTATACCGATGATGCTAATTCAAATCTGAAAATATTTGCAAGCCTAATATCTCTGCATGAATCGGTACATCAACAACCTGCCTAATCGCTGATACATACCACATATTCACATTTAAAACATATTCCATGGTGAGTCACAAATAACAATTATAAATATATTCCAAAATATTAACATGCATAAAAAAATCACGCAACAATAAATATCTATTAATATTTGTTTCTTATTTTATGAATCAATTAAATTAATTGTAAAAGTACAGAAAATGTAGATTGTCTTCAACCGGTTGACTTTCAGACTCGTCCTCTTCTTTCTCATATCAAATAGTACATAAGCTAAAGTATTTTATCATTGCTCTAGTATTGAAACTGATTCCCAATCCTACACATACCTAACTTCTTGAACGAGTGATAACGTATTCATTTTGTCTTTTTCGCCTACCAGAAATAACAATTTAAATGCATTTAAAACACTTGAACATCTAAATCTGATATCAAAGGATGTTGCACTAGTTAGAAGAAGCCTGAATAAAGATAGTTGTTAGAAGACCACTTCATAGATGTGCCAACTCAATGTTGGCTGAGGGTTAAACAACATTAATAGCAAAAATGTGTATCTAAGTAGAATTAAAATAAATAAATATTCAGTAGATTCAATAAGAGATGCTATGCAAAAAGTATAATATTGATGTAAAATTGCCGAAATTGTATTTTCGTTTCATTGAGACAGTATTTTACGATAACATAAATACCAGTAATATAAGCAAGATAAATTATGTAAAGCACATTTATAAAATAGCATTTTTAGTTTACAGAGAGCATCACTATTAAAGAAACAAAGCTATGGTGAAAATTCTGAGAAGCTATGTCCCTGGAAAGTATAGGATATCAACTTTGTAATTACAAAATTGATTAATCTGTATCTGTTGTTTTGTTTTCTCGATGCAGTGTTATATTATAATGTAATGTATACGTCGAATAATGTATAGTCTTCTTTAAAAATTGACCTTACGTCCGATCAAGTGTACAAGCTGTTCTTCGATGATTCTACTTCGTTATAGGTTCGACCGTCGGACTGATCTAGCCGTATTTACATTACTGAGAGAGAACTGTTTATATTTTTGTAACTCATTATAGAAACAGAGCTAGTGAATATTGAATGTGCAGGCCACAGCAACGAGAATGTAATTAAAAATGAAATAGAAAGAAAAGCACTAAGAAAGATAACAACACACCAAAAATACAGAAATAAAAACGAAAGAAACTGCACAAACTTATACGTTCAATAATATAATTACTTCAACAATATAACTATTTCAAGAATTATAGAATATAATTTATACCATGATCGCTAGTTTAATCAAAATATATGTCTTAACGTCGTTGAAAATTTAATCTCGTTAGGGTCACAGAAAAATAACGAAACAATTTATCACCAAGAGCAATCGAATAACATCGAGATATTTCAGGAAAATAATCAATAGGCTATTGATTATCGTATAAGAATTTTAATTTTTTAAGTTACAGCATATCTGCAAAATTCACCTTTCCAAACATTATTGGATTTGAGTACTAATAATTAATATAAGCTGTATTTGCATTATGATTAAAATAACGCTATAGTATTTTCGTTATTCATTTTTACACATTCTCATACACAGACGCACATATACACACATGGATATGAACAAACAATTAATTGTGCGCGTGTAGTTATATACATATATATATATATATATATATATATATGAGTGTAGTGAGCGTGCATATGTGAGTTGTGTGTGTGATTTTTGTGTGCATGTATACATATATGTCTGCGTGTATGTGTGTATATATATACGATCAAAACGCCCCCTTCCAATGGACGGTGCTGAGTTGTCAAACATTTACACCAAATTTTCTCAAAACAACTTGTCCCACCGTCACATAGGCCACCCCTTTGAGAAACACTGATTTAACCTAAATTTGAGAAACCAGCAAAAGAAGAAATGAAGATAGACTTTTCTTCTCTTCGAAAGAAAATCGATTTTATTCACACAAATATGCAACTGAAGAGTTTAAAGTATACCAGTAATGATAAGGCTGTCGACTGGGAGAACACAAACTTGGTTTAAGCAGTACAAAATGTTGAAGGTGCAGTTATGTACAAGTTGGCTGAAGGAAAGCAGGATAAAAACGATGCATGCAATTGGGTTAACTGGAGGTAAATCTAGATGGAAAAGCATGATGAATTTATGAGAACGTACCTGGGACAATAATAAGTTTATCCGATAAAACATGTAGGAAATCAACTTGGGGCGATTTTGATGAAAATCAACAACCTAGGGAACTAAGTAACTGATTTTAAGCTAACTTACTTTACGGGAAGTCCAAAGGTATGGAAAAGCTAGTGGAGCGCAGCCTTGTAAACCACTTTCCTTGTTACTCCGTCTGGAGCGTAGTAGAAAAGGTTTGTCGAACAGCCAGCCCTCGAACAGCCCACGTACAGTTGTCCGCGCGAAAAGCAGGGAGTGATGAGGTCCAACCCCACGATTTTTCAATTACTGCCCCTGTACTTTGTTGCTGGTCATCGCGGAGCTCAGGCGCATAGGGAATTGAACGCGTTTCATCGGGTAAACACAGTCGGACGGAATCAATGACACGCGGGAAATAAAAACAATATCCCCTGCTCCTTGACTTTTTTGTGCAAACTGCCCGTGCATTTTTCTCGCGTACCATAGTATCGATCGCAGCAGCTGATGTACTTGCGCGTAGAAATGCACGTTCCCATGGCTTTATCGATCGCATCTTCACCTCGAATCGATTTTCGTAATTTTTACAAGACTTATACTCGCCCTAGCACCGTCGGTATCTACATATCAAATTTGAGCGCAATCGGATGGAGGATGCCCGAGATCCTAGAAGACAGACAGAACGGATTTTATATAATATATGTATGTATATATATATATATATAATATATATATATATATATATATATTATATATATATATATATATATATGTATATGTATATATATGTATATGTATGTACGTAATGTATGTATGTATGTATGTATGTATGTATGTACGTATATAGAGATATATGTAAATGTCGAACGATGAAAATGAGAACTCAACACCGCATTAGTGAATACAATTTCTTTATTTGTGAATTAAGGCTGCCATTGGTTTCAAGTAGAGAAATATCCAAGGGACTTAACAATTTTTCAAGCCGATCACATGGAAGAAAGTTGTCCAACTACATTTTGGAAAGCAAGGTCTCGTTCAATTGACGGAGATTCCCTTGAATAAAACAATAAATGAAGGGACGCTACTTATGGTGGGAATCTTTCGAGTGGTTGTTTCCTTTGGATTTTTTCGTTCGGACAAAACAATCACGTGGTAAATTTGTTTGCATTATCTTACATTATGATCTGGTTGGGATGTTTTTTTATGCTTGTGCGCTGATGTTGTTCATCATGGTGGCATATTTCTTCTGTGTGTGAAGTTCATTTGTTATCTATGTTCAAATTTCACTTTCATGCAAGAGGCTATTCTGGTGGGATTAGCGTCGCAGAAGATAGCTCCTCTTTGCAGTATTTGGGTGTAAAATATTGTTTGTGCATGCAGGGAGAGACGATTTCTTCCCTAACGTTAAGGATGTAGTCTGTTGACTATATGATATTTAGTGTTTTAGTAATTTAGGTTTCTTCAGTGGTACCCCGTACTTTCAATTTTGGGGCTTTAGCAGTAATGTTTCATTTTATCTGCGGACAGTGTGCTCAATATATATGCATATATATGTGGGCGGGGGGGTGTACAGAGAGAGACAGAGACAGAGAAGTACAAACAGACTGAACGGAAAATAACGCAGAGTATGTCGCTACATCCTCTTCATTTATTGTTTGGACGATCATGAAAAATTCACGCCTTTAACAATAATATTGTTCCCCTTCGTTGACTTTAGCGGCGGGAAGTCGTTGAGAAATAGCGAGCAAACAAACAAGGAATCAAAACGACAGATAGTGAACATACGAACAAAATAGGAAAGAAAATAATAAGTTATAGAAACAAAATAATATTGAGCACGAAACGAATAGCGAACAGACAAGGAACTAAGACGACATCAAACATGGTGTAATGTTTGATTTCGTCATACAAACAAAAGGAAATAGATAAACAGGTGAAGTTTTACTGTTCACCACTGGGATTGTGTATATATACGTGGGTACATAAATGAATATGCCTATTTGCACATGCATACTTAAATATATTACCTGTATACCATGCGGAGTCAAAAGATGTTTTCGCATATATCAAGGTGGTCATGTTCAAACAAGTCAATTATTCAAACAAGTCACAAGGCAATCTCAGAACTATGGAAACTTTCCTTATGAACAAATTGAGAAATACAACAACGGGAAGGGACGGCACGAACCAGACTGGTTATTATAGCAACACTAGTCTGCGCGTAACCTTCCTCCTCTATCCCCTTCTCCTACACACATATTAGCAGTGAGATTTTGACCGACTACCGATTTTCCCAAATGTCCTCATGAAGGTGGCTCCACAGCGAATTACAGAAGTTCGGGGTAAAACTGCGGCTTTGTTTTCTTTTCGTTCCCTTTTGTCTGTTTTGTACATTCTTGCATTGTTCCGCCCTTACACAACAACCTTCTTCATTTGTATACATACGTGCGTGTGTGTTTGTGTCTGTGTATGTGTGTGTGTGCATGTGCGTGTGTAGCCGAAGCCTGATCCCTCTTGAATATTATCTACCCACACTATGGCTTTTCACATTTGGGTACTCACTTTCGTTTACCAGGTGATGGTCAGGTCCATTTAGTTTGACATGGATCGTACACCATGTTGTGTACTAGCCTAGCGTCTATACATCAAATGCTAGCATTTTCGCCCGTTAAACAGAGGGAGCTGAGGTTTTGCTCGGAATCGCTTTAGAACTTGATGTGAGAGCAGTTCTGATTCCACTTTATAGTTTCAACATTTTGAACAGAATTGTTACCGGAATTCTTGGCACTATACTTTGTATCTCTTCGGCATTTTGAACACAGCCATAACCAGAATTCTTGACGATATGGTTCTTGTCTTACGAACATTTTAATTAGAACTGTAAGCAGAATTTGTGATGCTATGCTTCAGGTTTTCTAATATTTTTATCTTCCAATTTTATGAGCATTTGAATATATACAATGTAATTTACAATTATTAATGTCCTACAAGTGTATATAATTTTAGCGATGGTATAAATGTTTCAGTGCGGTCGACTGTAACTTGCCTTTCAGTTTCTTTATTGATATCTATTCTGACTTCATTTAACAGAAGACATATTGTCAGACCTTAGACGGTATTTCATACAACCACCACACCATATATATATATATGTATATATATATATATTTATATGTGGGGGGGTGTATAATAACAGGCTGAGGAAAAGAAATCCTTCAGAGGGGTGTGTTAAACATCCAATTCATAATATTTAATGTAATATTGCAATATAAATAAATTATTGGTTCGTCAATAGAATATTTCTATTTCTAATTTATTTGTATAAATATATATATATATATATATATATTATATATATTTGTATAAATAGATATATATATATATATATATATATATATATATTATATATATATATGCTGTTTTACAGAATGGAATGAGGCGAGGATAGGGTATAGGAAAGTAAAAGTGCGAGAAGACGTTAAGGAAAAACGTGTCTGTAGTAATGGTTGCACATGTCAAGTATAGTAATAGAATGATAGATTTTTTATTAAACTTTTGTACAAAAACGCACATATAACAGTTTGACCTTATTTTCCTGTGAAACATTATATATATATATATATATACATACATAAAATACGTCAGCACGGCTTGATTAAATGGGATATTACCAGCTCACGCAAGTACTGTACGCAGCAAAAATGCTGAAACAGTCCTAGATTTGAACGGAATTTTCACCGTTCATAGCTATTATTTTAACTGCCATTGACACATCATTTGGAAAAAAAAAACTATGGTGTGACAATCTCATAACCTTAATACACGGTCGTAGCGTAAGCCTAACAGGAAATTCCTTTACATTTCCGAGTAACCATCTTCGGTCAATAAGTCAATGTCTTAACTCAAGACAATTTAAGTAACATTCTCTTCTTTAAGAAATAATCTCTGAAACGTCAGACAGAACAAATGATTTGTAGATCAATAAACAGAACATATACAGTCTTGACACTACTCTGTATACTAAACATGTTTCAAAATAGAATGTTAAACCGGTGAAGTGCGTATCTCTCTTTGTCTCTTTCTATATGTGTGTGTTTGCGTGTTTGCACACGCGTGTGCGTGTGTGCGAGTATACAAGTGGTTTTGTGTATATATAGGTATATAGGGACATGTACTTGTTAGTTCGGGGGAACGACCTTTATTTAAGTAACTTCAAATTCGGTTTCTTCTGAAAAACTAGTGACATTTTGATATCCATTATTATAGCCTATCTCTATATCTATGGAGTAATATAGGATGTATTTATTGTAGCTCTAAATTTCTTTTTATATTTGTTGCGGAATTTTCTCACCGAAAAACTAAGTAAATAAAGAACATTTCTTTTTTTGCAGCGTGGAAGGTGTTTATAAGTCATTTAAGAAACACACAACAACCGTGCAGCACGAAGGTTTGTCAGTGAACAGGTCGCGGTCTCAAAGCGACGAAAATATTTTGACAAATAAAAATTTAAATGTTGAAGTGAATCTAACGGTTTTTGTGTGTTTCTTAAATGGCTTATAAACACCTTCCACGCTGCAATTGTTTTCGTTTCAGCACACGATCTCAGATCAAGTCACTCGCTATGCAAGTACATCGCCGTAATTTCTTTTTTTGTTAGTTACTTAAATTTTTTTAGATCAATAACTTTAAACAAAAGAGAAATTTGGTGTATATTACCGATATAATCCTATATTATTTATATATACAAAACTGAGAATGTGTGTGTGTCTGTCTATCTATCACTCTGTCTGGCTGTCTGTATGTGTGCATTATTAAACCTCCAGAACTATCCAACCGATTTCAATCACATTTTAAACATGCCTTACTTAGCGTCCATGCAGCTTCATGGGCCTAAGAAATTTTCGTCATCTTGCTTTATACAAGCCGGAGCAATCTCTTATCTCTTATATTATTTCGGCATTATGTGTCAAAAGTGAGAAATAACACCTCTGTTGTAATGAGATATGTATATATATATATATATATATATATATATATATATTATATATATATATATATATATATAAAACATAAATATTTATGAATGTATACGTATGAATATATATATGTGTGATGTGTATGTATATTTGCAGAATTACATATATGCAGGATTTACATACTTGTACACATGATTACGACCAAGAAAATATACAAGATCTTCGTAGCCCAGGCTTGAACAAATAAATGAAAGAGAACAAGAACGCCAGATATTGAAAACTAAATATATACATGAATACATATATACATATATATATCAATATATATATATATATAATATATATATATATATATGTATATGTATATATATATATATATATACATATATAAACATATATATATATATTATATATATATTATATATATATATATAATATATATATATATATATACATATATATATGTATTCATATATATATATATATATATATATATATATATATATATGTTTCATATATATTAATGCCCTTATTTAATATGGTAAAATTAAACGGAAATAAAATATATTGTTTACAAAATAGCTTTCCACAAGTAAAACAGTAGCACGGCTAAAGAGAGAGAGTAGTGGTGTCAGTGAAGGGAGAGGAGAGAAAATAGTAATAGAGTGAAGGAGATGCGGAGAGAGTAATAGCCATAACTGAGAGGGTGAGAGAAAGTAATGACCGTTTGAGTAAGAAGAACGGGAAGTGTACAGAACAATCACAGATACAAGCACTCAAATATTTCACAATTCCACACATACATACAGTTACCAAAATATATTTGGAATGATGTCAACTTTATCTTCAGAGTTGTACGTTTCATTTACGTAGGCATGGAAACGTTTCTATTACTCACGGACACACTCACACATTCCCACACACACACAGATACGCACACGCATACACACACAAACATTCACGTACCTCCCTTTTTCTTAACTACAGGTATACATATATACAAACACTTTATTCGTCACTTCTGTTCTCCTTCATATTTTGAGAAATGAAGATACACTCCGAAAGGCAGCATGCTCGCCACTAACCTTAGAACGACGGAAAAGAACTTGCTTTTTGCTCAGACATTTTGCAATCTGAATTCAAATGCCGCCAATTAAGACCGATAAAGTGGCGGTAAACCGGCACTCCGTCGGTTACGACGATGAGCGTTCTAGTTGATCCGATCAACAGAATAGCTTTTTCGTGAAATTAACGTGCAACAGGTTAAGCAGTCCACAGACAGATGTACCTTAACGTAGTTCTCACCGAGATTCAGTCGGACAGAATGAGACGAGACTGGCCCTTTAAAATACAGGTACTACTTATGTTTGGAAGCTGAGTAAGCTGGAGTAACGTGAAATAAAGTACCTCCCCCAAGAACACAACGCACCGCGAGGAATTGAACTCACAACCATACGATCCTGAGCCGAATACACTAACCATTAAACTACACACCTTCACACTGATAGAGCAAAGTACCAACTGCGAACTAGGGTTTATAATATCGGCTAAACTGTCCAATCAAAAATTGATCACGTTGAGAATTATTCAAAAATCATTATTAATTCAGCTGCAAGCAAACAATTGAGGCTACGCATTTATGACTTACGTAAGTGACACAGTATTTAATATGATATAATTTATTTGCTCTGTGCTTTTCATTTCGCCACATTGACTAACAAATGACTCGGAATTATGGTATATGAGCTATCAGTAGTGCGTAGACAAATATAGATACAGACAAACTCACAAACTCATTAATATATGTACGTGTGTGTATGTGTGCATATATATATATATATATATATATATATATATATATATTATATATATATATATATATATATGTATGTATGTATGTATGTATATCCAGACTTGCATATATATATATATATATATATATATATGTCTGTGTGTGTGTGTACGTGTGGTGTGTGTGTGTGCATACATGCCCACGTATATGTATACATACATAAGCGCACACATTTTTTAAACACATATCAGAAGTTGCTGTTTTAATCTAGTGGCTCTGAATATTACAAGTTGCATAAAAATATCGTAGTGTAATTCATTTAAATATACTTACGTTAGACGATTTTCCTGGAGCCTAGTGAAATCAATAAATCAATATCTTACTTTTTCTATAGAAATATTTCTATAAAATCGACATACATATCCAATATGAGTCAAATTCCTTAGTATAAAATATTACCGGGGTTTACTTGCTTAAATCTAAAATACACTCGTTTCATCACTTTGGTCTGTTGCTACTATAACATAAATCTATTTTTTTCATTTACTTATATTCATGAATTTTTTCTTCAATAATGGTGCAACTACCCATAGACGTAAGATTTATATTTTCGACAGAGATTGATACACTAACAAACAATGGAAATAATATTTATTACTGTAATCCGATACACAATAAATCATTGTTTGAGCAAAACTCTGGTGTCGGAGGCCAAATAGATAACAAACCAAACTTTAATTTTCTCGCTATTTGATTCAGTGCCTCCTACGTTCCACACGTTAGCGATTCGATTTTGATTTAATAAATTATGTACAATTAATATTGTACAGGGGCAAGAATTATCGGGGCGTTGTAACCTCTGATGTATGTATATATGTATGTATATATGTATGTATTTATCAATGTATGTAAGTCTGTGTGTGCACGTGTGTGTGTAAGTTTGTAAAGATATATATATATATATATATATATATATATATATATATATACATGTGCGTGCTCGTGTGTGTGTGTGTATGTGTGTATGTACTTATGCATGTACGTATGTATTTTTGTTGACTCCAAGAATATTTCAATATATAGACTTGCAAATGTAGGCTTGGTTTTCACGCCTACACTTTACTCATCAGCATCACTTTAAATGGCAAGAATCTGCTAGTGCCTGAGATTTTATTTGTCCTTACTATGACACAGAAAATAACTCGAGTGTCTTGAAGATTTGGGCGTAGGAGGTTTTTAAGCTTTATACACAAACACACACCACACACACACACACATATATATATATATATATATATATATATATATATATATATATTATATATATATATATATATATATATACGTATATAGATATACATACATTCATACACACCTCCATACACCCACTCTTTCTATCACGTCCATACACACACTCGCACACACATAGTCATGTTAAGCGATTTAGATATTTAATGGATAATATTGTTTTACTAATATTGTATTTTCATTGATCATAAGTGTTTGATACTGGTATTTTCTAGAAAATATCTCCTTTGTATCTAGACGTTTCCCTCGGGTTTTCATTAAATACAGTTACCTCTCCATAGGGACCGACATTCTGCTAATCCTGGGGATATATTCGATTGTTAAGTATAATATATCGGTTTACGACGTTTTGCGCTATAATTACATTCAACTATGCATAGGATGCATATTTCTTCAATCTTTCCCTATATTCTGCCGCGCCTTTAATAACTTGCAAATGAATACGTATGTATTTTCAGGATGGTATCTACTTTTCACCTAGTTATCTACTTTTTCGATTATTAATCAACTAAATATATTTCAGCTTCAAGTCAAACTTTTTGGTTCCCTTATCTCATATATTCATATGAACGGGCATAATTCTATTGTTTTCTGTTCGAATAAGATAGTGAATTTGTTTTTCTCGGAAATGTTGATTCTAATGGTTCTAATTATTATGCCGGTGGTGTATTCCGTAATAACATATTTAAAACTTAGCAATTTCTTGTTTGTTTTTTTAAATATATTTGTGCATTATCCCGTATCAACGTTAACCACAAAACTATATTTCTATGAAGACCATGTAGCACAGTGTATATATATATATATGTATATATATCTTTCTCTCTCTCTCCCTCTCTCTCTCTCCCTCTCTTTCCCTTTCTGTGTATATACATACATATATATATATATATTATATATATATATATATATATATATATAATTAATCAATATAGGGTGGCAAAAAATTTTGTAGAATTAATTTGCCACCAGCGGCCTAGTGGGAAAAATTAAATAGTCATAGACCATTTTTAAGTTCACATTACAATCAAGAACGGCCATAATAGGCCATTCACCCACTAGAAATAACAGCCAAAAGCTTCAACCGCAAAATAACATCAATTCCGTAAACCAGGAGAAAATTAAAAAACATTTACCCTGTAATTTCTTATACGATGCACCGTTTCATCTACTGTTTAATGGTAAACTAACCTGATTAAATTAAATCAAGCCAATCTTCCATAGGCCCTTAGACGCGGCTTATATTTATTTGCTGCCGATAAATTTGGCGCGAGTGCGATGATTTGAAAATTTTAGGTCAGATATTGCCGAGGCAGGGACGGAAATGCCTCGTGAAAAATATCTGTTCCGACTTGGCTATTTCTTACTGATGATTCTAAGGGCCTATGGAAGATTGGCTTGATTTAATTTAATCAGGTTAGTTTACCATTAAACAGTAGATGAAACGGTGCATCGTATAAGAAATTACAGGGTAAATGTTTTTTAATTTTCTCCTGGTTTACGGAATTGATGTTATTTTGCGGTTGAAGCTTTTGGCTGTTATTTCTAGTGGGTGAATGGCCTATTATGGCCGTTCCTTGATTGTCATATATTATATATAATATATATATATATATATATATATATATTATATATATATATTATATATATATATATATATATATGGTTAACCCCGACTCACCCGGGACCTACATATATATATATATATATCTTTACTATCCACAAGGGGCTAAACACACAAGGGACAAACAAGGACAGACAAACAGGTTAAGTCGATTATATCGACCCCAGTGCGTAACTGGTACTTAATTTATCGACCCCGAAAGGATGAAAGGCAAAGTCGACCTCGGCGGAATTTGAACCAAGAACGTAACGGCTACGCATTTCGCCCAGCGTGCTAATGCTTTTAGTATTTCTAAGGTATTTTTTCTCCTCAGTTCAAAACTACCCTTGAAAATTGCATAGCAACAATATTTTAGATAATCATTACGGTTTTCTAGAGAATGGGAACAAAACTTAGCTGCGATGGTACTTTATTCGACTTATTCACATCATACCTTAATAAAAATTTAAAATATTTTGTCCTAGTATTTATTTTTAAACTAATGAGAAATGTAAGCAAAACTATGGTGGGATTATAATAAGATTTTACAAGAAATGCATTGAAAATTGTGTTTTCCTATTAGGAGTTCTTACAGCTGAACGCACCAATGACCATATATACTCCTCCATCTTTGCAGTGTCCTATCTTACATGGTATCTTTTATCCATTGTAGCAATATCCTGATGGAATCTCCTGCCATGTTCCTAAATCACGACAAAAGTTTAAATGCGAATGTAAAATGTGCATCTTTAATGAAATTCTAGTCTCGATTCTCATAACTCAATAAGTTTTGCTACCAGTTGTTTGTAGTTTGGATATTTGTTATTATCAAGGAACCCAATGTCAATATCTCGAAATGCACACCATGCCTCTCTTTATAGATCACTCATCACATTTTCAAGTTATACTGACGTCAGCATTTTCTTTACTTGTAGTTCAATAAATATACCACCCTTAAATTTTGTCTCAGATAGCTTTGGAAAGAGTAGATGGATCTCTTCGAATGCTCCTCCTCCACGACCTAAAGCCTTTACAAAATAGTTGACTAAACCCAGCTTTATGTGGGGTTGGGGTAACAATATTTTTGCACGTTCTACTAGAAGTTGTCTTATAACATTTAGCTATCCTGGCTGGAGGCCATCTCGTTGGTGCTACTCAGCCTTTTGGTAATGTTCATGACCAACCTTACTATTTCATAGGCAAATAAAACACGAATACTTAGTGTACCTACCCTGTAATCCAAGTAAGAACGCAAGAATTTTAAAGTCATAACAAATATTCCATTTAAACGTATAGCTTACTTTCTCAAGAAGCTCTTTTGCATTGTCATATTCTTCCTTCATCTGTACCAATTATGCAATAGGCAGGGATGTGAACTAATTTCCGTTGTGCAATAAAGCGGCTTTGAGGCATTTTGTTGAGCTGTTTATGAAAAATCGCCATTCTTTAGTGTCGTGATCAATTCCAATAGCTGCACACAAGCCATTTATATCTTTGCAGTAGCAGAGATCCTTACGTATGTCAAGGTATACTTCGAGTTCCTCATGGCGTTCACTGTATACTGCTAATGTGCAGTCTTTCCTCAAGTGATATCATTCGTTCAGTCTCGATGATAAATCCCCAGCTCCTGCCTAAGTAAGACGCAAGTCCCTAATCAGATCATACAGATCACGTTGATTTGAAACGTGTGGGCAGGCACTCATTCCTGGCTCAAATATTTCATCCCTTTCTTTGTCGCCGCCACATTCAGACTCTCCGGCTGACACCTGCATCATATCCTCCTCCTGAAAAGTTTAAAAGGCTGCACGTAATAGAATTTCAATTTTTATTCTGTTACCATTAATGAAATCAAAATTTCTTATTAACACGTTGATAGGATGTACACACATTTTTTTTGGCGGCCATGGAACCGATAAGATAACATCATGTGACACAGGTGCAATGGAGGATTGAATGCCAGTTTACCGAAGGGCTTTTCATCCCTTAACTCTTCTACACATTGATACATCAACCATGAAAAAATAGCAATCATCGTGATGATTTTTTGACTCTCACCAAACTCTCGGTGCAGTGAAAGGCATTGCGTTTTTTGCACCTATAAGCCATCCATCTAAATTTGATCTTCAAGTTCCACATATCACATGAGGGACCCATGGTATTCCTTGGTCACCCATATTCATTCTAAAATACAGTCTATAAGCAATCAAGTACTTAACAACTTTCCTAATTTTATATGTTACATGTTTTCTTCCAACATAGTATCCACACACATAACAGAATATATCTGGTGAATATTTACATCTTTTTGTAGCCATGATGAGGAAAGTACAATGTTTGCAATAAAAACCTGAAAAAGAAGGATATGTAACTGACAAATGTACAGTGCTCGTGATCAAAAAATGATCAAACAAGTATAGCCCCGAAACCAAATGAAACGCCGGACAAAAGACGAAGGGTAGAGGGACAAGGGCACAACACTTTCTTACACTAGCTATGGTAGTCATGAAAGCACTGAAACGTGCCTGTTGAGTCTGTTGTGTGTATCAGAAGGCGGTGATGACATAGCCTTTTCACTTAAACCTTTCAATACTTTTATACAGATAATAGAGGTAAAATATAAACTTCAAGAACGAATCATTTATTAGTAGAGTAGAAAAATATGTTTTACAGTAATAGATATGTCACGCAACGACATGTGATCAAGTGATGTTTCAGCTTTTGTTTACTCAGGCAGTTGCCAAATGTATTATGATATGTGTATCATGCAACTATGGTAGTCGTTAAATAATATTCTTAAGGTCGCAATCTATTCACACGCAACATCTTCAGAGCTTTGTCGCTAATTCAGTTCTTAAACAAATGCAACATTGTTACCATGTTTGATGAGCACTGCATTTTGGCATAAAAATTTGAGATTTGGTCCCGTAGAAAATAATTTACATCAAAGTTTGTAGCAATGTTACAGGAGAGTAAGTAACGCCACCAATCAAGTTTAGATCTAAATAAATTTTATAATTTATAAGCAAAATATATTTATCTTAGCGTCAGTAATAGAAGACAGCATGAGGAATTTCATAGTTTTGATCCCATGCAACAAAAATTTATATCAAAAAAGTTGCCAGGTAAAATATCACGAAAAAATATACCTACGGTAAAAAATTGGATTTACGTATAATTAGCTTTTTTTATTTAAAAAAAAAACTATATTTTAATTAACTTCAAATCAAAGAGCCGAATTCGAAAAGTTTCATAGTTATCAATCTCTTGCAATAAACTTGTAAAAGAAAAGGTTATGAGTATTTGTTTCTACCATTTCTATGAATATAGTTCTAGAAGGGGACTTTGAGTATATATCACCGGCATCGGTGAGGTAAGGAAAAGATTATCAACGATACCACTAATTTGCAGTTAGTTTAACTAATCTTATTTTTTTATTTTTTAGCATAAAACTTTTTATTTTACTTCAATAATAATAATGATAATAATTCAATCACGAAAATGGAAGAAAAAATATTATTTAGAAATTTGTTAAACTTATAATTCAACTTTCAATAAGGTAAGATCTTAAATTATTAATGAGCATAATAGCATAGCCTGACAAAAACATGGATTACATGGGAAAATGCGAGGAAGAGAAATATATTCTTAAGATTATAAACCTGGAAAAAGTACAGGACAGGTTATTACACTTGGAAAATTTCAGGACAACTTATTACATCTCGTAAATTACAGAACAAAAATATTTTTCCTTAAGATATTGCAGCTAAAGATGAAATTTGAATATTAAATCTAATTTGATTTTAATTTACAAAATAACATTATAATTAAAAAAGGCACCATCATTTGGTTAAAATATTGACTCACTACAATATTTAAAAAATTGGAGCCAGAAGTACCATTATAGCTAACGTTTATGCAAGGTAGAATAGTATATATGGTAGACAAATTCATTATGTAAGAGATGGGCATTGAGTCAAGACTAAAAATGTGAAGACATGTGAATAACTTAGGCAATAACTCAAGCAGATTTTACGGTGAATATGTTGCTGTAATATATAACTAATTTTTGTATTCTTCTATTTATATTACTAACTAATTATGTACTAGGTTATTTTCTATAACCTATTTTCGAATTTCTAATTGTTAATTGATAATTGAAATTACCATTTAACATTTTTAGTTATTTTTAATTTTTAATAGACGTAACAAGTAAGAATAAATAGAAGTAATAACTTGTAAAAAATATTTAAATTGGATAAGGGCTAATATTTTCTAAATCTAACTATTTCATTTGAAATTGTGTCCTTAGCTCCAATATTTTAAGTAAAAGTTTCCTTGTTCTGTTGTTCACCAGATGTAATAATTTGTCCTGAACTTTTCCAAGTGTAATAACGTCTCCTGAACATTTTCTGGTTTATAATCTTAAGAACATTATTTTTCTTGCTTGCATTTTTCCATATATGATGATATGTAATGTTTGATTATATGTATGATGCATGACGTATGTATGATATATGATGATACGTGATGTCTGATCATATGTTTATATAGGCATAATTCAATATATCTTGCAAGCGATCGATGGTAGAGAAAAAATAAACACGTTTATGGAATCAGCAGAAAACTCTACATTAAAATCACTTAAAACAATGAGACAGCCAAAGCTTTTGTGGTAATTTGTAACCCAGTGTTGTTTTTGGTTGAAGTCAATATTTGATAGGTTTTGAAACCGTTCAGACGTAGATTATTTTACTGTTGTAACGGAATATTTAGAAACTGTATTGGGGTTGTAAGTAGCTCTTCGTATAAGGATTCATAGCACTGTAAATAAATGTCCTAAAACACACTCATATAAAAATACCATAAGCTGTTCAACAATCATTTATATAATCATTCAAGTTACATGGAAAACATGCCATTCCCTAAACAGAAGAAAACAGCAAAAATAAATGAATGCCCTCAGTCAAATGCCCATGTAACAGTCACCCAACAATTATACAAAGTTTGCTTTAATGGTTGTTAACTCACTATGTCACTAGTCCCTTGAAACAAGCTACTTTCGTTGAATGGAGACTGGGGAACGTTATATAGGTTTTATCTACTTTCAAGACCTGATATAATTACGAAATAGACACATTTAAGCCGAAGTATGAACTTAATTGCAAGTTGTCAAAATGCAAATGAACACGTAATATGGAATGAAACAAAGCAATATTTCGCTGCGCGTAGTCGGAACGCAATTAATATCCGTTTATTTTAATATGTATGCTTCCTTTGTATCGTAGCTTGTATTAAATCTTAAGTCTTGATGTAAATGTATATAATAATAAAAGTAAATATTGAAAAACTTTGGTAATCTTCGAACACAGCTATAGTATTGAGCTATTTACGAAATATTTATTATTAAAATATGTAGCATCTTGCCTTTAATTTTAAATAACTAAAATGTGGAGAACTTGCTGCACAGTTTGCATTCACATGTTTCCTATCTTAATTTAATATTTTTACTCTCTTTAAACAATCTGTCTGTACCAGTTTATCATAACAGTGTACAATTATGAGAAAATGTCGATATATTTTGTTTGGCACCATTGATGACCCTAACATAAACTCGTATGTATTTTATACATACATATGCATGGGAGATATACCAATCTATGTACAGTTAAAATGTCCTTGTTTTTTCACATTTAAATTTTATGGCTTGATTTGTTTTCATATATTTTGCATTACATTCAGTTTTGAATTCAAGTTGATATAATATATTCAAATATACCGCATATTGAGAACAAAATTTGCACACGAAATACTATGAATGGGTACGTGTGTATTTGTGTCTGTATGCACATATGTTTATATATATATATCTATGTATGTCCATATCTGTATGAAACTATTATACCTTTCATTATCCTATTGATTTGTGCTCTGTGTTAGGTGCTGCGTATGTGTGTTTATATGTAAGTAATATGATTAAAATATATGCTTAACCTTCCAAAACATATGCTATGTTATATATCTTCTCTTTTCTTAGAGAGAAAAAGAGCTTTCGACTAAACTATATTTATACATCATTGTGTAGACTCTAACATTATCTATAGCCATCATCATTTGTGAGTATATTAAATTTTTGCTGTTCAATCGATTTTATGATTTAGTAGGTCGTGTTTATGATTGCACGATATATATATATATATATATATACTAACCAAAGCATCGGTTGAGAGTTGTAAATGACAGTTATTTAAATGATGTTAAATAAAGAGGGATCGTATGCACTATTCTTTGACAAAATATAACTATCGTTGAGCGGGTCAGAAATCAAATAACCATTTACCAGTCCTCACCGAAGGAATATTTGTACCCAATATTATTTGTTATATTACTAACTAGGGTACATCAAATTATCTACACTTACTTTGGAATTCATTCGTTTTATAAATTATTGGTGCATGATGTTGGGATACCACATTTGTATCTTTGAAACAACTCCATCTGATTCCAAGATACACTTTCTGCAAAGCTCCTCATCAAGTAAGTAAAGAATGCAACATATACTTAGTTGTTCCCGGTTAAGATTACACAATATATGCACTAATGGCATATACTGTAGTGTCTAAGAAGGCAATCTGGATAAAAACAATTTTGTCACTAGTATAAAATTAGCAGATTAGACATTTAGCTCTCAAACTGTTCGGGTAACTCTCATCAACCATGGAAAATTAGAAACAGCATCAATCCAGATTAGCTTAGAACTCACGCTGCAGTGAAGTGGAAACTATATAATGCAGAGCATTTATTTCAAAGCTGCACCATCGGAGCGAACAGAACATTAAGCACATTTTTTAGCAACATTCCTGAGAATTTACAGTTAATGCCATCTTAGTTCATAAAATATAAACCCAGTGATAAATTGTCATGCATAAAATTGATGGTAAACAGTGTTATAACATTTCATTTCATTGAGGCGATTTATCGCTTAAAAACATCATGCTATAAAGTTTTTATGGAATTGGTGTTAATGGTTTCACTAATTTCTAAGAGGATGCCAGTGGAGATCTCACCAATTTCTATGAGGAAACATACAGAGTTTACCAGTGTACTATTGTCCGCACTTTGAAGAAACCACTTCAATGCTCTCACAGAATATCCGATATAAATGATTGTTACTTGAAAAACAATATATTCAGTTATTTAGTTTCACCAGCTGCGATTTTCCATTAGCCAAAACAGAAAGCGTTTACGAGAACCTGGGAATATGCAACATATAAAGCAACACATCCTTGTCTCAAATTCACATCTATAATCAGCAATGAAAACGGCGTATATATATTCTTTTTGCTGTATATTCTTTTGTCCTATAGATCAATAATTCGCATCAAATGCGGTACTTCTGTCAGCATTTCGCTTTTTCTGTAATTGTAAATCTTTGGCAGAGCTTCTTCGTTTCCTTTACTTTGAAACCATTCGGTATTTTACACACATTTTGATCTCTTCTTTCTAACACTGTATATTCCTTCTCGTAATTCACTTACACTCTGTCCAGCTTTCTATCTATTTACCTACTCTCTATCGTATAAGCATATTTATCTGTCCATTTATCTATCTATATCTATCTATCTGTTTATGCATCTATTTACATATGTATGTTTGTATGTATACATACATGTATATATACGCATGTATATGTGTCTGCTTGTGTGTGTTTTTCTGCGCATGGAAGAATATGCAAAAGTGTATATATGAATGAGTTGGTTAATGGCTAACTTAGGTGTATGACAGTTTAAACAATTCATATGTCCTTGTTTAAATATAATTCGATTTTGCATGCCAATGCTGCGATATATAGCTCTATTTCGTTACAGATTTTAATTGATAATCACATCATGTAATTATTGTCTGTAGAAATCAATAATGTATTGATACTTCTAATAATAATAATAATAATCATTATTATTATTATTATTATTATTGTTATTATTATTATTATCATTATTATTATTATTACTATTATTATTATTATCATTTCTACTGAAGGTACAAGGCCTGCAATTTTGGGTGAGGGACCATTCGATTATGTCGACCGCGGTACGTAACCTGTAATTATTTCATCGACCCAGAAAGAATGAAAGACAAAGTTGACCTCGGTAGAATTTCAACTGAGAACGTAAAAATAGACGAAATCCTGCTAAGCATCTTGCCCGTTATGCTACACATTTCGCCATCTCGCCGCCTTAAGAATAATGATAATAATAAAAATAAGAAGAAAAAGAAGAAGAAAAAGAAGAAGAAGAAGAACAACAACAACAACAACAACAACAATAATAATAATAATAATAATAATAATAAAAATAATAATAATAATATAATAATAATAATAATAATAATAATAATAATAGTCGTTACACATTAGTTGTAGATATTACATGTTTTTCTTTTTAAAGCTGATCGTTTGCTTGTTCGAAAGTTTCCTAACTTATTCTTTCTCGATGGAGATTTAAAATATTCACAGGAAATTTCAGATATTCCAGTCTTTGGTAATAGTAGAAGAGATGTTCACCTTGTTGGACTTTTGAATTTCTGAACTTCTTCCTTCCCCTCTGAAATTCTTCCCTTCTTTTCATGCTGTGGTTCTTGTAGTTGTGCAGCTTGTATATATTGGCAGATGCGCACTTCTTTAATTCTTTATCGTTCATTCAATTGTGTTGCCACAATAAAAGACACATTTACACATTCTGTTAGGGAAGAAGGTAAGACAAAACGTTCGCACTGGAGATATTAAAGTTTCTAATTTTTTTTTTTTTTGAGGTCTAAAGATTAAGACGGAACACGCTAGAAATATCAAGCAAAAAGATAATTCAAAGATTTTATAAACCACACACCTCAGAACGTATAACAAAATAATCAAATTTTATCGACAAAACAAGGTATTCAAGACGGTCCTGACAGTAAATGCAGATTCTGCGATAAATTTGATGAAACAATTGAGCATCATGTCTCAGGATGTTCTGTGTGACACCACACGAATGCAAAAATCGTCACAATAAGGTAGGGCAGGATTTACATTGGAAAATATGTAAACACTACAAAATCAGCACTCCTGCTTATCGGTATGAACATCATCCGGAGCCAGTCGTTGAAGGTGAAAGCTTCACTATCCACTGGGATTTTCTAGTCAACACCGACAAAACGATCCAGCCAAATCGACCAGACTTAGTCAATAAAGACAGAGAACAAAATACTTGTAGATTAATAGATGGAAGTGACCCCAATGATGAAAATATATCTCTAAATGAATTTGACAAAATAAGCAAATAAAACGACCTGGAAATTGAAATACAAAAGATGTGACCCCTTAAAGCGAAAACTGCTCTTGTTATTGTGGGTGCACTAGGTATGATGGGAAAGGAATGTCAGAAACATCTAGATAATATCTGAGGCGAACCATGTCCCAGAGAAATCAAAAAGATTGTGCTGACAAGTACTGAAAACATCCTATCATTTTAAATGTATGTACTGTATTACATGAAGTATTTTGCTACTGCCCCTGTTTCTTTCCCTCCGCAAGCTTTCAGTCATACCGTGACATCTCTCAATCCTTCATTCGCCCTAGGACGTTGGGTGTGTCTAGCGAGTGATTGTAACAAACATGCAGATTAGAAGTAAAGGATAATAATAACAACAACAACAACAACAACAACAAAAACAGCAATAATAATAATAATAATAATAATAATAATAATAATAAATTTATTGTAGCTAATTCTAGGCAACAAGCAGAACCTGAGCATGGCATGGATAAACTGAACAGGAAAGCGTTTGATAATGTGCCACGTAAATGGCTACTCGAGGCTCTTGAGATATACAAGATCCCTCTTGTAGTCTCCAAATTCTTACAAGATGATGATAATAATAATAATAATAATAATAATAATAATAATAATAATAATAATAATAATAATAATAAATTTATTGTAGCTAATTCTAGGCAACAAGCAGAACCTGAGCATGGCATGGATAAACTGAACAGGAAAGCGTTTGATAATGTGCCACGTAAATGGCTACTCGAGGCTCTTGAGATATACAAGATCCCTCTTGTAGTCTCCAAATTCTTACAAGATGATGATAATAATAATAATAATAATAATAATAATAATAATACTTTCTACAACAAGCACAAGGCCTGAAATTTGTGAGGGGAGTGGACCAGTCGATGTAATCGACTCCAGTCATTTACTGGTACATATTTTATCGACCCTGAAATAATGAAAGGCAAAGTCGACTTTGGCGAAATTTGAACTCAGAACATAAAGACGGTCGAAATGCCGCTAAGCATTTTCCCCGGCGTGCTAATGATTCTGCGAGCTCACGGTCTAAATATTAATGATGATGATGATGATGATGATGATGATGATGATGATGGTGATGGTGGTGGTGTTTTTGGCATTTGTTGTGATCGTGATGGTGGTGTTGGTGGTGGTGGGGTCAATAATGTTATGAAATACTTAGTATGGCCTATAGCGTCAGCAAATTGAAGTGGGTGCGCCAAAATAACAAACTGTACTCTTGTGTTTATGAAGACATAGAACGCACTCTGCTGGCGTTCGTATGACATCTTTAATGCATGTTGCAAATCAGGCCTTCTTCTGATACGATACATGCCTTGTTTGTCATGCGGTGCTGCTAATATCCATATGCTTTAATATTTTTATCACCGCTACATAATTAAGGAAACCGAGCATGTAGCGAAATGGCTATTGGTTTTGTATTGTGCCTTTTGCTCTCTACTTTATAATATCCGTATACACTCTCACTCTCAACAACTGAATTCATGTTTCGAAAAACATAATGCATGTACTTTTCTTTCTCTATATAGAAGACAATACACATGAAATGAAATTTTTGTAGTGCCGTGTTAAAAGCCAGATATCTAGTTGGATAGAGGGATGGAAAACTAAACATTGGGAAACATACAGCACTTGAATCAGTATATCAATACTAGTGTTTTTCATTCGGATTTAATAAAGTGTTTGTCTTAATAAAGGGTAAGAGAAGAGCAGAATTAGTTTTCGAAAAAAATTTATCGTATCTGAATGTTATTAGTTACCTCCATGATCACTTTCATACGGAACTATTTATTCATCAGTGTTTATCTAGCATAAATGTAATTAAGTTAGACTCCCTGTTCCGATGCGCTGGCTTTTAAGATATGCATGAAGAACATTTTGTTGGGAAAACAAAATTCACAAAAAAATTATTTTATTTCAGCCATATAATTAACATAAGATTCAATAAATCTATTTCCTCAGTTCAAGTTCACTTATCCAATAGGCGGTGCCAATTTCAACCAAATCAGTTATCCTGAAGTCGTTCGCTCGAGAAAATAATACATAAAATTTCATTCTGCTGTTCATGTAAGAAGCCGATTTACTTTATTATCTATGTTTTGTTATTGTGTGTTCTTTTCTAATTTTCATTTTCACTTCCTGTATGAGAAATTGGCCATAGGCACAAGAGCACAAGGAAGACCTCATATAAAGTCACTCGATCTCCTGAAATGGGAGAAGTTCGCAAATCATTGCCCACGCTGGAAACAAATACTTCGAAAGATATGAAGCGAGGGGAAGAAAAATAAGAATTCTCCGTCAAAGAAAAGCGCACTCGTTTGACGAAATGACCAGTAGTGCCTGCAGAGAGATCCTTCAAATGCAGTCGCCCTCTGCGTGGCTGCCACTTCCGTGTGGGCCCCTGCGACTACAGCAGATACTGCATTACCATGAGTAGCAGACATAATTTTTCGGGCGCAGATCCATGCCCTCACGAGATTTACGGATATCTGCTACTATATTTTCACTGCAAACAAAATTCTCATCTTTAAGGAAAAGTATGGAGAGTGCTTGCATTTGTTATCATAATTGCCTCCATAAATTAAGAAAAATTGTTAGTCGAATCCTGTCATTCTGAAAATGTAAAGCGTGTGCGATAGCACAAACAGAGAGAACATGTTTATATATAATTATTTCTCTCCCGCCTGTCGAAAACTCACAGGTTAATGCTGTGTTTCCCACTTACAAATGTACAGTAACATTTAACCGTCATTATCTGTTGTAAGTACTACTGTCTTTGCGCATCACAGCCCATTCCATGCAAATGCCATGCAAATTAAAGTAGACTGAAGTGAAAGTACCATTTTCCATGTTTTTCTTTTGTTTAGATTTCATTGTATGATGAGGTAAATATGTCTGGTTAACCAAAACTCAGTTATAAATTCATTTGCGATCATTACCCATGTCTTGAAACTTTTAATAGAAATCTGTTTCATAATTTCGTCATGTTATTTTAATCGAAACCGCAACACATGGTCCTTATTTCAGCAAAATCATCTGGAAAAATATTCATAAACCTAGCCCCTGGTTGCTGAAGTATTAATCAACTTCGTGAATGAATTATGTACTTTGTTTTTTTTTTATATAGAGAGTGCAATATCCTGTTTAAAATTATACTTTATATATTCTTAATGTTTTTTCAGTTCGTACATAGCAATCTAACATAATAGACGCGAGAAAAGAGTGCTTGTCACTTTGCTTTTTCCTTTAAATTATACGAGACATTAAAGTAAGCATCTTCTAATTCAATATATTTTGCTTGTATATGTATGTAACCATCTACAATTCCTGTTGCAATAATTGATAAAACAATGTATACACGTACACTCTAATGTATATTGGTCTTCTGAAAATTATTCAGCTTGCCTTGTTTTACTTGTAAAATAATCTAATATATCGGTACTGATTTTGTGCGACATGTCAACTTGCTTTGTCATATTCCCACTTTTTTAGCTACCTTTGTGAGAATTTGTGCCATTATTTATTTTTCATATATATTAATAGCTCTAGATGAGAAAGGGAAAGTTTTTCACCCTTAAATCACATATATTCGAGGATAAATTTTTTATTTCTATTTTTACGCTAACAACTTACTTTCTACATGAAGTTTTTGCTAAGTGATTGACGCAAGTTTAGTTGGAAACTTACTAAATGATTTGAAAGGATTCAACTGAAAAGGTACACCAAAGTAATTCTTAAAAGAATTTTATTGATTGTCACTGGAAGTGCTTCGCGTGCAAAAAGGTTTTGGATAAACTGTAATCTTCGGTGATTTGACTAAAATTAAACCTACAATTAAAAATAGAAATCTTTGAACTTATATAAAACAAACATATTTAGTTAATTTTAGACGTATCCTAAACTAAAGTGCATTATAAGTACATTTCTGTTTGTATTTGTTGGTGCTGTCAAAAAATTATTCTTAGCTAAAGATTTATGCTTATAAGTATATAACTATTCCCACGACAAAACACAAATGCACACACACATATATATATATATATACATCTATATTTATGTATAAATACTGACGTACACATATATACAAACACACACAGATTCATACACATATGCATATGTGCACAGATATATAGACAGAGAGAGAAAGAGAGAGAGTCACACACGCTTGTGTGGATACACACACGCAAAAACACACATATATATGCATATGTGTTACTGTCTTTATGCATGCAAATTCTACTTCAATTATTTGTGTTTACATATATAATCGTTGAAAATAACAATGCATTTTAATTTGTTTAGTTATAAAGAATGTTGCTGTAGTTTGTTATGAAGTTTCCTTCATACCTCAGAATTCCTGTAGCAATGAAGACTGATTAACCATCAACAGTTTGGGTGCGAGAAGGGAATATCTAAATTTCATCATATATGTTTCCATAGAGTACAGAGTATCAACAACGGGTGCAGTTCATAAACTCGTATACTGTAGTTCAACAGAACTGTGGTTTGGTTTAAATACATGTGTGCATGTTTTTGGGATACAAAAGATTCCTGCCTCTACGCAGCTGAAATTAAGCCTCACCTCAATCAACCTGAAATGCTTCAAAATGTGTTTCATATCGTTAAGGAGAGGTTTTGAAGTATGCTCACACTCGCATATGCATACATAGGAATATATATATATATATATATATATATATATATATATATTATATATATATATATATATTATATATATATATATATGAAAATAGTAATGCAATACGAGAGCACTGCTTGCCAGTAAAGGATAGCCCGTGAGGGTAAAATTATATTTTCCAGTAAATATCGGTGCTTCGTTGTACCATTTATTTACTTTTATATATATATATATATATATATATATATATATATATATATATATATACGTGTGTATATGCATATAAATATATATATACGTATATATATATATTATATATATATATATATAATATATATATATATATAGTAGTAGTAGTATAGTAGTAGTAGTAGTAGGAGTAGTAGTAGTAACAGAAAAGAGGAATTTCGATTATCCGCACGTGGTGAGTTGTAATGTATATGAGAAATTAAAAAAGGAAAATACGCACACTTACATAGTTTTAATATAATTTTTGATATATCGACCAGTTTCGTTATCGTTATTCATATGTTTTACTTATTTGAATATGGTTTTTCTTAAGAAGAAATTTTGTCCCTGTTGTGTGTGATGAAATTCACCACTGAATGTCTTCACAAGTAGATAAATAAAGGGAGGTAATTGGTTATCGTTATTATTGTTATTATTGTCGGCAAGGGAAATAACTGTTCAGCTTTCGATAATGGGAGGGGATATATATGTGTACAGACAAAGACAAGTTTCGAAAACCTTGTTTAGTGAGGGGATTTATGTACAGTGATGTAATCATGAATCGAAATATGTAAAAGGATAAAAGTTGGTTATGCGTGCATATTAAGACGTATTCTGTATATTTCAATGAAAAAATGTGTCTTTATTTAAACGTTCTAGTGGAGAGATTGTGTCTTTGCACTGGTAGAAGTGGAAGACTGTGAAATTTTGTTTGATGTTATCAGCACATTTTTCTATATGTTCAGTAAGAGGAATTTGCCTGTATGGCGGGAATCGGATTTGCTCTTTATGTGGAGAGGTTCTCTTTCTCAAAGTTATACTCGTTTGTCCAATATAGTTGTATCAGCAACTCGAGCAATTTATTACATAAATTAGATTCTCAGAGGCAAAGTGAAACTACTTTTTGAAAAAGGAATCCGAGCCTTCAAGCAGGTTGGGGCAGGTTCCACAGTTTGGGCGTCCACATTTTTCAACCGTTGGTTTCGTGGTTGTTTTGTAAAGCTTCGCATTTGTTATTAGTCTCTTTAGCGATTTGTCTTGTTTTTTGCATTTGATGAGTGTGTGTGATTTCAGGATGTCGTTCATTTTTGGATCTCTAGTTAGTAAAGGAAGAGTTTGCACAATACTGTTGAATGCCTCACTGTTTCTGGGGTCGTGTGTTGATATAAATAGTACTGCTTTGAGTTGAGGTGTGGTGTTATGTTTTGTTGTTCTTAGTATTTTTGTGTCTAATTGTTTGGCACGCTTAATTCCCTCGTCGATAAGTGAGGGTGGATATTGTCTTTCAATAAGCGTTGTTTTGAGGTCTTGAAGACGAAGGTCCCGAGTTGCTCTATCAGACATTATTTGTCCTTTTTGCTAAATTGAAAGGGATGTTTATTTTGATGTGTTTTTCTTATATATATATATATATATATATATATATATATATATATATATATAATATATATATATATAAAGAAAATACACATCAAAATAAACATCCCTTTGAATTTAGCAAAAAGGATTTGCATAAATAGTGTCTGATAGAACAACTATATATATATATATAATAGATCTCTGTACTAGGAATAAACAAGAGCTGCTCGACAATGCGAAGTATGTTTGCCACTTAAATGTGGCTAACCACTAAGGGTAGATGCTACTGTATCTTGTAGCCCCAAGAGAACATCTTCTCCAGCTGGCTATTGACACACTTTCTGTACCCTCTCAGTATTTGCAAAGGGAAGCCATCCTCCCTATCATCGACCTGACATGCTACGCACGGACCCGAGTTTCTGGGTATTTACCCGTCGTCAGCACACGACAATCACCGGTTTTCGATGCGAAGGGGTCCCAATTCAAACACATATATCCTTTTTCCAGTGACGAAAAATCACTGATCTCGAAAAAGTGCAAACAAGCAATAGTAAATCTATGAACGAGGTATAAACAGTAGCTGCACGACAATGTGAAGTATATATAACAATACATAAGCAAAGATTGTGGTATATATTCGTTGTTTGAACTTATTATTGCCATTGAATATGATGGTCTTGGTTTGAAAATGGAATACTCAGTAATATCAGTCAACTAATGATTGGAAATAAGAGACGTTATTTTCATTTGTAGATATACTTTTATTATAATCTTGATCGTAACTGTGCTTTGCCGAACCTCTTTATGTTTTACGAGGGCTATATCGACATCAAAATTGTTAAGGACATCAAATTTGTATTTCGATAATTTAGAAAAGTCTCCTGGACAATACTTTTCAGGTTCTATTTTATTTTCAAATGAAAGGCTGTTCCCCAAATATTTTGAGTGTTATTTAGTTAAACCACAATTATATTATTGATTTTATAGCAAAATATGTAGGTTACAGATAATTAATGTTATAGCATAATTCACGATAATTGTACTTTGATGACAAATAACTAATTCAATAGCATAATGTGGATTTTCAATTTGTAAACTAATTAGATATTCATTGTCTCTATTTCAGAATTCAAACATCTCAATTACTAATTCTTTTTTAAATATGTGCCATTATCTCTGAATAGCAACTATTATAATGATGTCCCATTAACAATAAAACGCATCAATTAATAACAACGTAGTGTAAAGTGATATTTCCTCACTACAAAAGAATCAAGACTGTCTCCCCTTGTCGGAAAGAAACAGAATTACTGAAGATGTTTGCCAAATAGATCTCTAAAAAACATTATAGTAATTATTCCATTAATTATGTCTTTTTATATCGCTGTACAATTCATTTTCTTGTAATGATACAAAAAAATCAGTTATTTATTTACACTAGCATTTCCTCTGCCTGAAGCAGAAATAAAGCGGAACTCTACGCGCTCTAAAATCAGAAAAGCACCCTTCTTTAGCTGATACATTATTACAAAGAAATAAATAGAGGATCCCTGGAATATATCATTTCACTCTTAACATAATATTGGTTTCATTTGTCACTTTTCAAATCTACTCGTTCCAGTTCTTAATAATGTAAAATAGGCTTTTTGGTACAGAGATGAAGTCTTGTTAGACGGACTGAATCTGTCATTGGTACTCATAATACTAATCACACAGAGAGATTAAACTATGCTGATCAAGGTTGAATTTAATTCAAAACCAAAATATGACACAAAAAAGGGGAAAACAACTTATTACAAATCCAAACAGTATCTATGCTGCTAGCAGAAGTAGTCAAAACTTCCTTGAGATTTACCCTGATTAGCTGAAATATAATATATAACTTATTTAATGCAATCCACTGACTGAAGATACATAACAGGTTGGCTGGTAGTGACTGACATGATTTAGATTCTTTTCTGATCCCGAAATTTTGGGGGAGGGCGGCCAATCGATTAGACCCCAGGACGCAACTGATACTTACTTTATCGACTCGAAAAGGATGAAAAGTAAAGACGAATTCGGCTGAATTGAACTGAGAACGTACAGACAGACGAGATACCGCTGAGCATTTTGCCCGGTGTCCTAAAGAGTCTGCTAGCTCGCCGCCTTTGACATGATTTAGATTATTACTATGATGAAACAGATGACTTCCATTTAACCTATTTCTGTTCTATGTTCTTCCATTTCTGCTAACGTGCGAAATTTTAACAGTGTACTGTTGCTGGGTATTAAATGTAGTACACAAAAGACAAATATCTGCATATCATAATATTAATTATCTTCTAGTACTTTTTATTATGTAATACTAAAAACAATGGACAACAAAATGTATCTGAGAAGTAATTGGACTTAAGAAACGGGTAGGTAAAAATTGCACTATGTGACATTCAAATGGTACAATCGTCCACAGAAAACTATGTTTCATATGTTGCATATTTCATTTCACTGCTAACATTATTTATCTCTGCAATGTATTGCAATAAAAAAATATTCGTGATACAGAAATACCTGGAACCATGCCTGTTATATGTTCTATTATTTTTCAATTTTAAAACAATACTTTATATAAAACTACATAATGTCAATCGTTTTCTAAATATTTCTATAGTGTCTTCACTTTTGCTACCAAATTAAGTAGGTTTCCTTTTAAAACTTAACATCCCAATATGAACGTTTTTAAAGCAGAACATTTGAAACATTATAACAAGAAGGAAATTATTGTAGATTCAGTAAGAATGAAAATAGATTCATCGTATATAAACTATTACACTCATAAATGAGTTTTTTTTTATATTTGTGTAGCTTTTTCATATCTGTACATCGAATGGACCAATACGTATCTGGTTCTTGTTATTTTATCTCTTCCTTCATGAGAGGTTATATTTTCAAAATTTTGTTATATTTTCAAGATTTTTATTTCAGATTGTAAGTTGGCGTTTGACTGAATGCTGTAACGGTACTCAAAGCCAGATTCAACAAAAATAATAACAGTAGGTTGAGAAAATGATAAACTTGATTCTATAATAAAATAAAACAAACCTAATTGAACAGAAAGTAGTTTCAATTCCATTTAATAAAAAGTTAACAGTTTAATAATTTACTTTTCTAAAGATGTGCACAAAAGAAAATGTATAAATTAGTCATACATGCACATATACACACACAAAAGTAGGCACACACACATATAAATATAATTGGTGGGACGACCATTTTCAAACAATAAATAATTTCCGCTCAAGCCACACACTACTGTATTTAAAAAAAGATCTTCAAGTTAGTGTGTGACTCAATAAAGTTTAGCTTAATCATGGATGACCAATCAGGCCCTGCTCTAGACTCAATATAAATAACAGTATAATCAAAATATTGTACAGCTTTTCGTAATATATATGGGAGGAATTATTACCTAGGCTAGACTATGCTAAATTCCTCTATTCATTTTCATTTTGATTAGTTCCCTTTTGTTTGCTATGATGTTGTCTAACTAATATCTTTATATTTAGAATAACATCTACACATTATATCAAAATTTTTATATAATGATTGGGTCCTATTCATAAAGTATATACCCATGTATTATATTGTAACATCATCACTGAATTAAATTTATATATTAACTGTCAGCTGAATTAAATTCAACCGGAACATATTTCTAAAATGATTAAAACACATAAATCAGGTGAAGTTACAAAAATAGCCCTTATCAATATTTTTATTGACAGATATTAATTCTTTTATCCATAATGAATAATTCAGTTACAGTATTGTAATGAATTTTGAGCACAAACAATGACGTAGAGCAGGGATGCAAACAGAATGCAATTAACCGCAATCTGTTTTCACCCTATCTATTCAACGTTCAAGTTTACATTCAAACCATATAAATGTACACTTTGAATAATTTATCTCAAAATGGAATTAATGAGAAAAATCAATATATACGCATTTAAATGCAAATATATCAACAGAATAAAATAGTTAATTATAAGACAAATAATGAACAAAGTTCGTCTTTTCACGGTTTGTTATCAAACGGGAGAGAAAACCGTGTGTGGTTCTACTTTTTATGACACTGGAAACAAAACTTAGCTAGTGATCTGTTTGTTATTAGTATTGCTTTTGTGATAATTGTTATCATGTAACTTTTGTATTTCTGTATAATGCTATAGAAGTATATTTGTAGTTTGAGGTATTTTATATTTGAAATTTCGTGAGTAACAAGGGAATAAATATATATATTTTGCATCAGTTATTCTCTCTTCGAAATCATTAGCGAAATCTATTGAAACGTGTGTATCTGTATCTACCCACTATCATCTTCCTACAATCGTTAACTGAGTAAAACGTATATTTTCTTTATGTACAAGAGAATGTTATCTAAAAATAATGCAGAAACGATGAAATGGGATAAAATTAATCTGCTGAGATGAACGTGCGGAATAGAAAAAATACAATACAAAGTCAGCATATATAGAATTGGAACACAGATTGTAGGGATATAAAATAATCTTAAATTTTGACTTTACCGGTGTCCGACGTGTTCACTCTATTATACAGTCCTTACTATTTTCAAATTAGTCCTGAGGAAGATACATTGAGAATTTTAATCTCTATCCATACGATAATCAGTGAAAATAATATGAGTGCGACTCAGTTTTGCAACGTGTACTTAAATAAACACTAACTTACTCTGGTGCCTCTCTTCAGTCTGAATCCATCATTCATTCATGTATCAAAATCTTTACACCTACTGGATACTCCTGGCAATATCTAATAGCATTACATTGAATAGATGTGTAAAGAAACCCACGGGCTTTTATACACACGCGCTCTCAAGGAATAGTCTGCAAAAATAACAGGACAAAGCAAAAGATTAACTTCATGTATCATAGTGCCTTGAAACCTCTACATCGGTCAAGGTTATAACAGAGCCCGCTTGTCCGTTATCAAAAATGTTTCTAAAACTTTTCAGATTTTCCAGTCCAACATCCCTCTACAAATACGGTACTCAGAGCAATGCTTGCTGCTAACAATGACGTCTTACACCAGCATTTCATTTATCCCCCATGTCACTCGGCACACATTCAGAAACTTTCCACCCGGAGCCCACCTCTAGATGCCTTTACATTTAGCACCAAATAAACTGAGTTGCTAAATCTAAAATGTCATCTTCTCCCAATGTAATAAGAAACTTCGACTAGAAGAGATTAAATTTTAACGCTATGAGATCCGATTTAATGGGTGACACAACATTTGATGAAATGTTGGTGCAATTAAAATAATGTAGAAAATTATGAAATTCTGTGGTCCCACTGTAAGCTTCCGATCTAATATATGAAGGATATATATTGAGGATAGAAAGGTATGCAATATCTGATATTCAATTAAACCTACATACAAAGATTAGTTATCCTTTTTGTGAATATCAGCATAATTTCGTGAATTAATTCTTCCTTTCTTGGAATAATCCATTCTCCTTCAAAGTTACAAATAATTTGCAGCTTTTTTTTTATATCTCGGATTTAGTGAGAAATTTACTATCTAAATAAGTTCCTATAAACATCAATAACTAATTTATTGTGTATAGTATTCATTATCCCCTTTATTTATACATGCACACTTACACACTCGCGCATACACCTACAGATACAAGTGTAAATCCATGCCTATAAATGTATATATATATACACATAGACAAACAAAAAATGATTGATGGAGAAAGAGAGGTATCGAAGCGGATATGTACTGGTAGACATGAATATAGGGGTCGAAGAAAGAAATAGAAGGAAGGAGCAGTGCGTATATTGTTTTAAGTTATAGTAACAGCGCAAAACGTGCGCATCATACTTGCAAATATGAAAACTATTAGTGCCAAGGGATATATACTCACTTTGGAGTATTCGGTAATAATGTATATGTGAAAAACAATTGAACCAAAATAAGAATTCGAGAGATCTCCATTTTTGGATTGTTGAAGTGTTAGAGAAATGTGTTTTTGAATGTATTAGATATATATTCTTCTATTGTCGCATTCGGTTGGTTTGTAGGAAGGATCTGTTTTCTTGCAAGTTACTGGATCATGGTGACTGGTAACTTCTCAGATATATGTTTAAAGTTATATGTTTAAACTCTAGTTAAATAACGCGCAAACGAACACAAGACCTCGTAGTGCACTTCTTATTCATGGAATCAGTTAGCCGGCCTTAACTGATTACATATTGTGCGGGTAATATTTATCATAACTTCTTCAACCAAAGTGTTAGGATTTAAATTGGGTTGACAGGAACAATGAAAAAAGCCATCAGCTGCATTGTAAATATAATTAATGCCACGCTTGTTTCAGTCTGCCGGAGAATGTTATAAAGAATTTTCCCACCTGCAGAATATTCTGCCACATTCATTTTAATTCAATATGTAGTTCATTTGCTAACTCAAATAACCGAATACACCTAGTTAAAATTGATGGATATCATGTTTAGCTTACAGTTTTTAAATATGAATATCTTCACTGTTAGCGTTCTTGAGCAATGGCGATGTGAGCGATGTAGGAAAACATAACCAGTACTGAAATTACAGAGGACCTACCTGATTAGTACGATGTCTGTGGAGACACAGTTTCTGGGATGTGAGTAGGAAAAATGAACGTTTCTGCTAAGCCTCTTTTGGAGATGACGCGATACATGCCAGCTCCGAGTAGACGAGATCACCGTAATCGTAACAACAGATATAGACCGAAGAAAGCGTATGAGTGAGGGCTTAATATTCACATATAGAAACGACGGGATGTAATTAGTCAGAAGAGATATTTTGTTTGTTGTTCCGAGAATCAGTGTCAGTTGCTCACCAGTCTGGTACTATGTTATTATAAGTATTTTATGGCTCAAAATACAATTGGGATGCAATTTGTTCAATGTTACTTGCGAAGATTCATTGGGAGTTGGATATAGATTATCATGAGTAGCATATGTAAGACTTTACACATATATGGATATATGTCAAAATTGAATGTATCTGAATGATATATTTACTGAATAAGTCAGTACACGGCAGAATAAAATTAGCTTTCTAATTCTGAGTAGAGCACTCCCAAGGCACATTATTCAAAGTAGCGTGATTCTGCACTATAATAATAAGTAAAATATTACTACAACTAGCACTAAAACACAGCGTTGCCGGGTCTAGTGCTAGTTTTGTACTAAATCTCTTTCTTTGCTTTCAGAAATTATGTTTGCCTTTCCAACGCATATGTTTTGTAACGCGTTTGACTGAGTCTCTGCAGATTCTCAGCCCAACCAGAGGTGCAGCTACACTGGGTAATTAATCATCGCAAATTTGGCGGCTTTGTTGAAGATGAAGGGGAAGCATGTTAGAAAATCGATAAATACCACCATGAAAGCAAACTTTCACCAACAAAATGAAATGAATAATCAGTGCTGACAAAGTTTTCAAATTTCCTAGCGAAAATGTGACTGGAAATTAATTAGCATCTCAATTTTCACTCGTATCTCAAAACACAAAAGCATGAAGTTTCGCTTAAGAAAATCTTTGTATATTAGGTCTTTCGTACCTCAACTTAGGGCTAAAAGAAGAAGGTTGCAGTCAATTTAAATGCGGAATAGTTTTATTGAGTTTCCACTGATTAATTGGCAATTTTGGTAAATTAAGATTTCTTGCACCAAAAGGATCACCTTGATAATCCTATGCCCCTGCTGTGTAGGTAGCAAATGATTCGATCTTAGGCTGAATGCAAACAAATAAATGTTGTTTTTAATGAAAATCCCTTGCGAGGGTGAACTTAACCATTTTTCATTTTTAATCCTACATGAATATAACATCCTGGGCTCTCCCTGGATAACTTAAATCAACTGAAAGCATAAAAGTAAAGCTCTTCCTAAATAGATTCATTGAATAGGCTCCAACTCTTTTATGGCATACTTAAGGAATGATAGAATATCAAGCATATTTGGTCTCTCATGAAAATTCCGCTCTCTTGTCATTCACTTGGTCTAACTCGTTGATTATTCCCTGCATTTCTCAAATTAAAAAACAGCGTGCAGGTTTGAAAGTCAAAACACATGATAACGCGTTTTCGCAAAACACAAAAATGTGCTGAGTCTTACAGACTGTTTTCAAACGCGAAAGTGCATTCATCTGTCAAGAGTAAAATTATCTCCGTCCAATCAAAACACTGCTGACAGTCTATTGATGTGTCTAGCTGTACGCACGCACCTCGTACAGATTTCTATGTTATAGCGATTTTGAATAGATATGCCCATGACTTATCCGCATAAGGGCTGGTTTATCGATTGTTTTAATGGCTTTCTGGGGTGACTGGGGATTTGAAAAGATCTTCACGACCACCTTCAGACAGTGTTGAAAGCCCATAGAAAATGCGAGCGTTTCACGTGAAAAACTGTGGATTTGTATAAAGGACACACAGACACACAGAAACAGACATTTTACCGTTTATAGATATAGAGATGATAATTTATTCTTCAATATGTTTTAAGATTTTAACTGATATTTGTTTTAAATATCTTGTCTACATCAAAATTACCGTTGCTAGTAAAAAACATAGTTATAATTTTGTATATTGTATACATAATATACTGTTTTACTAATATCACAGTCAATTTCATAATGCTCAAAAGATGTAGAAAATAAGAATACATTATGAAGACACATAGTTTGAAATAAAGCAGCCATGTTGAAAATCATATTATAAATTCAGATATTCATCATAATTAACGTGCATAAAATATTTTAGAGTTTATCTCCAACTTTAATAAGCAGAACGTTCAGAAGAGAAGAAACCGGCAGCTAAATTATTCTGCTTTTGACTTGTTTATAATTATTAATTACTGAGGTTCAGCTGCACTGGTCTCTCGATGTCTTGTGTTTACTATAATAAATATAATTTAATTATATGAACTTCAGAATATAAGAAATTTAAAAATAAATTAGATGATATTTTCCTCTCGAAAGAGATCACAAAGTATTCATAAATATACAAAGAATGGAAATATAATTAAAGGATGAGAAAACAAAGTAATAAATGAAAATGCGAACGTAAACAGAATGAATCAAACAAAAATTTCTTCAAAACGATATCGAAGATCTATAGAAACCAAAATGGGCACTGTGCAACCTAATCTTTGAAATATTTTGCTTTGTCGCCTGATATAACTCGCCATTGTAATGTATATCTATTGTTCATTGTGTAGAGTAACTAGACGTGGAGACAAAGTTATGGTAGCCTTCTTATAAATATTTTGTTCTTTATACTTATTCGAAATTTAGCTCTAACTTTACAAACATAAGAAGTATTCCTACTATATTCGTCTGTGAATATATTCAACCGAGTAGACATAAAGATCATTCTGTCTACTATAGAAACTAAAAGTTAATCGCAAGAGAAAATGTCTATAGAGACTTCATTGCCAAAGAAAAGACCGACATATCACCATCCCTAACATTTATGAATAAACCATAGCTTTGCATCATATACATCATATATATATATACATATATATATATATATATTGTTATACAGACTGAATCATGTCTTAGAATGAGATAGGGGAGTGAGAGCGAAAGAAAGAAAGAGAGAGAAAGAGATAACATGAAGTACATCCCAAACTTTGGAGATACAATAAGTAAAACTCAAGCAGTATATAGGATAATCACAGAGTGATACATTGCTGACCTGGCAGTATGGCAACATATCGGTATATGACTATGGGTCAAAATTTTCGAACATCAGTTTCCAGTTTTGACATCAATTGAAGTACCATTACTATAAATTAATGTATGAATGGCCGAGAATTTTTCTGAAAGCTTAATCCTCAGAGTAATCGTGAGACAGCCTGTCGTAGCAAATAGAAAGCACTCGTTGTGCTTCTTAACAGATAATAATTTCTTTTAAAATGCAATGGTAAATAGATATATACATCATGTGCTACTTAACTAACAAAGAATGCACATGCTATCGAAACAAACTTCATAATAATGCACCTTATGAGGATTATATGTGAAAACATTCATGCATGAACTTTTAAAATCATTTTATACTAAACCAGCAGTATCGCCCGGCGTTGCTCGGGTTTGTAAGGGAAATAACTATATAAGCATTTTTAGAGATGTAAAGTATAATAGCCATCTCATTATGGCTAACCACAAAGGGGGGTGTTACTGTAGCTTTTTACGTTCTGAGATTTAATAATACATTTTTAGAGAGTTCCTTCCCTTATATAATAGCAAAAAATGCATTAAAAATGGGAAAAAATGATGGTGATTTTTAAGTCGTAGACTCATCGTAGACGCGCGCTAATACCCAGAAGGGCTCGATATGAATCACGACTATAAGATACCCGCTTTTGGTTACACTGCACCGCAAAATGTGGGAGTAGTTAGGAATCTAAATCGCAGGAGACAGACACACAACTTCACTTTTATATATAAAGATAAACACATATATGCTATTTTACAAAATACATAATATGCAAAAATATCCATGAATTTTTGTAACAATTTCTTTCATTAATCCATGTAGGTAGCTTATCAGCTTGTCATAACCGTTCGACGTTTTGTGAAAATGGAGTTAAGGTATAAAACAATATATGAAACCAATTTCCTAACACTTGACACGGAAAATATTTTCCACTTATTCCAGATATAATGTAGAATTCTGTCAAAAAGGTAATATTACACAATTTACGGATAGAAATATGAACTAATATACAAGTCAATATATTTTCTCTGTTGTTATTCTGTTCAAAACTACGTGACTCCATCTCATGTAGTCTTCTGCCGTCTCGAATATTTTATACTTGTGTTTACTTTGCATATGAAACATTAGATATTCGGCAATTGTTACTACCGTGTGTGATAGAAATACAATGAATCAAAGAAGAGAGGAATAACTGATTGAATGAATGAAGGAAGGAAGGAAGTATGTAAGGACGGAAGAAAGGAAAGAGGGGGGTGGAAGGCGGGAAGTAAGTAAATAGGTGAGCAAGGAAGGAAGAAATCATGGAATGTGATACAAAAGTGAATAAAAGTATCGTTAAAAAGTAAGCGTAGAGTCAAATTAGCAAACCACCATATGGTGCGAAACTCTCATTCAACTGATTCTAAGAGCATCCAGTTTGAGTCGATCCTCATTAGAGCCGATCTTTCGTCGTTCCCGCTTAAAATAAATAAAATTAAAATTTTAAGGTAACGACCAAACTTCAGTAACTTTATTGGCTTTCGTTTCGTTTTTTGTTTAGGCGATTTGAATATTCGAGACAAGTGTAACATTAAGTATATCTTCCCTCATTTATCGTCTACTTGTTTCAGTCGTTGGACAGCATCATTCTAGGACACTGAACTGAAGGGTTTTGTGGAGAAACTCGGCAGCAGAACATACGTTATATGTTTCGTATTATTTTGTCGTGCTCTCCCTTCCAAGAGCAAAGTTATGGGTACATAATCAAACCAAACAACAAACCTATACTCATTATCTAGGTTCCGCATAGTGGGAATGAGCCTGAAAACCGAGTTCTTAAGCACACAACAAACAGAAAATGTAACAAATAACAGAAATAACACAGGAGCGAGATATATATGTGCTATGTATATTTGCACTTGATATCCTCGCATTTTTTCACAATTACATGCACAACCACACGTTGCACACAACTCATATAGCGGATAAATATAAAAGGCAAAAGCCTAAATCTAGCTGTAAAATATTGATAGGCTAGGATGTAATATTCTTAACCATTTTAAGGTAGCGGATCTAACTCAGGCATATTTGTCTATGTTATACCGCATAAATCTCAAGTGCATAAACTTCATATACGCATACATATAATATATGAATATATACATACATGTATGTACATACCTACATATATATGTATATATGCATGCACATATGGGTACAGAACATTAAAAAAAACGCAGACAAAATGAGAAACAAGAGCATAAAGAACAAAAACATACTAAACGAAATTTTCGAACAACCAAAGAAACACACAAACAGAAACGAGACAGGCAACATTAAAAAAATCCCCTTCATCAGTTGTCCACTATTTTATCCACTCCGCGTTCGGAAGGTAGGGACAAGACGCGACTTCGTTAAAACAGTCCTTCCCGCAAAGCAAATTAAATAATTTTTTTGCGGAGGGCGAAAGTGGTAATAAACACAGGACAGTGAGAAAAAAACAATAAAAACAAACGGTGAGGGCTGTTAAGCCAAGACGATGTGAAGTGGTGAACGCTGGAAAAACAGGCTTTGAGAAGAAACAGGTAAAAGCACGTCTTGTCTTTAGGAAGGAAGTGGTAGAAAGAAAGACGGATAGCCGTTGGTCACGTGTGAGCAACGAGAGAATCAAGGAGGAAGAGTGAGAGAGGGGGAACGGTGAAGGGGAGAGAAGAGGGATAGAGAAAGGGTGGGAGAGAAAAATTGAAAGGTAGAAGAACAAGAGAGGGTGATAGATATAAAAAAATAGAAATAGAATAAGTGTGCGCATCGTCATTATTAAGATAAAACTTACTTGCAAATGGATGCGTGGCGTTCAATCTTTTATAATATAAATAATATATAAATATATGCCTATATACATATATGTACATACCTACACAGGTAAAAGAACGTCTTATTTATATGTGTGTGTGTGTGCGCGCGCGCATAAATGAAGCAGAAAATGGAGAAATCTTCATCAACATTTCACTACCATCGATTACCATTTTTTAATACAAACTTTTGTCCCATCTAATAGCCGTTTCTGCTTCCAATGCCCCACACCGTTGCTAAAGAAAATTCTGAGAATAATATTCGTCACATTTTGTAATACATCCGGTTTGGAACATGGAGCTTCATCTATTTACTGTCAATTATGGGAGACACCTTTCGGTCATGAATGACCATGGGATTGCACCTAGAAAGGTACCCTCCGCGGTACAAGTCCGGGCAAGATTGTTTATGGAAGGCCAGCAGTCGCCCATGCATACCGGCCTCCCCTCTCCACACTACTGATGTTATCCAAGGAAAAGGCAAAGGCCGAAATAGCTTGGCACCAGTGATGTCGCAACTCATTTCTACCGCTGAGTTAAGGGAGCAACGTGAAATAAAGTGTCTTGCTCAAGAACACAATACGCAGCCCGGTCCGGGAATCGAACTCACGACCTCACGATCGTAAGTTTGCCGCTCTAACCACTGATCCATGCGCCTTCACTGGAGCTTCTTCATAGTAAAGACAAATACATAAAGTAAAAGAAAGGAAAAGAAGAGCCTGGAGAGGAGGAATGAAGGCTTAATGTATTTGAATCATCATTTTGCAGTGTAGAGCTTCAGACCATTGAGTAAATGGCTAAACTAGAAAATTAATTAGTGGATTGATATTTCTTCAGGGGTAACAGGGTGTATCAATAATAAAAGGTAAAATAAGCACTTTAGCATAACTGTATACGCCAATAGGTTTAGAAAAAAAAGGGAGTGATATTGCCATAACCTTTAGAAGTAATCATAATAGTTCTTAAGATTATGTGAATTGTACTAACTGATATTTATCCAAATAACATGCCCATAAATTGATTAAATTTTGTTCCTCACTGATATATTTTAAAGGCCAAACACCTATTTTTTCCGTCATGGCTTTGGCCAAATTTCAACTGTTAATATAATTGGTCAGTTAAATTTTAAAATAAAAGGCAAGCTATTAAGACCGTTATACGGGTATATGTAAAAAAAAAAGAAGTAAATAAAAAGTATAAGTATGGAGAAGTAGCATGTGTTAGGACATTGTAGATAAAATACCCAAACATGTAAACAAGCACCATGCGAAGGAAGGAACTACGGTTAGGAGGAGACTACCGACAAGGGGAGGTAATGGCAAGGGTATTGACCTTCAATTATAGAATTATATTGTCTATCTTCTGAAATAACAACCACAGTACACAAGCGGTGATCTTAGTAGACAAGCAGTAAATTGTCTAAACATTCCTAAATACATTCAGCCTAGTGGACCTATGAAAAATTATAAGTACAAATCCCCAAATTAATTAAATGTTTACAATTAAATCACTTGCTAATTACTATTATAGCCACAGATAAAGTATCCAACTGCAGTTTGCTAAATCATAGCGTCTATTTCTTACGGTGCATAGTGAAGCATAAAACCGATCCCTTGTTATAATTATGTATATAATCATTAAATACTTCATAAAATTTACCATAAAGGATTTTATTTCCTCACTGGCTACCAATTATTATTGACTTTGCCCTTTATTATTAAAATTAAGTTTAAATAAGTTCACTCCGTTATCGAAATTTTTAAAATAGTCTTGAACTTATACGGTGTACTATTCTGATGAGAGACAGTAAGTAAAATTATTTATTTCTTTAAGTTCGAAACCCGTTCATAGTTAACCAGCCTTATTAATTCATTATTTCTCTTTTGCTTACCTACAATAAAGTATTTTTATTCTCGGAGATTCTAAGGTAGCAAAAAGGACGTCTATTTCTTACGGTACATCTATTTCTTATGGTGCGTGGTGAGACATTAAGCCTATCCCTTATTCCAAAACATTACACACACATATATATATATATATATTTAAGTAGTTGAATGAATTATCTTAGTATGGATAATTCGGTTAACCGATACCTGGGTAGCAAAGGCGGCATAATGCACCACTTATTCCTTCGAAATTAGGAATATGCAACCTTCGAAACATATGTCGAGAATAAAGGAATTTTGTTAAATCGTCGTTCAACTCCATTCTTTCATTTATTTGCATATATATATATATATATATATGTCTGTGTGTGTCTATGTGTGTATGTGTGTGTGTGTATAAATAGGTATATATATGTATGTATATCAAGCTAAAATATAGGAGGAATGAGAGGTGAAAATATTTATTTACTTATCATTCTTATGAATATGGCTGTTTCGCAACTTTCACCATGTAGGCATATTTTCAGCATATAATACATTATGGTTGCGTTTCTGCACTAATATGTATACTATGAGCTGTACAATACATTTGTATATTATTCATAAATCGGTGCAGATAAAGAAATTTACGTCACCTGATCAACAGAACATCATTGTTAAACATATGCTTTAATGCTATATATACATATCAGATGTTTTCTTTTTATATGTAGATCGTGAGACCGATACTAGATAGAATTTACATAATATGCTCATGAAAAATAGAAATATTTTATTTCATTAGATTTAAGCGCATTTAATGTTGAAAACAAAAACAGGAATGTTTAAAAGAGCAAGTAATAATAAATAAAAAATATGAAAAATCATACAATAGCATATACGAAAATATAAACGAATTCAACAGATTAAACTAAAAGTTAGTGTTGAACAACAGTAGATTTCAAACAGAGGCAAATATTCGGACGACCACGCGTAAAGGCACATTGATTGATTGATTCTAGTTTCAGCTTATGAGCTGTGGCCATGCTGGGGCACCGCCATTTTTCTTTCTTCTTCTCTTTTTTTTTTCTTTAAAGGTTGGAGTTCAATTATATCGAACAGGCTGCCAGCCGACGACTATTCACAGGCGCGATCCCACTACTGCTCGACACGGGGCCTTTTGCCTGCTGCGTTTCCGCCCTGGACTGAAGCGACCCTCCTTAGACAACCTGGTCCTGATGAGCTCCCTCTCCAGCACCATATTGATGCCGAGCTTAGCGCGGACACCCGATCGCCATAGAAGACCGACTACCAGGACTCCCATCCTCAAACCGGTCAACCAACCAAGCCTCCGAGTAGCTGGATTACAGGAGCACGCCACAATTTAATCGTATTTTCTAACTACACCTCAAAATATTTCCTATCTTCATAAACTGTAGAGAATGCAAAACATTACACACGCCTACATAAAAAAAAAGCTTACATATAAGTACTAACATATTAAAAACTACACAGTCACGCTCAAACAGAAGTATACCCTTACACCCATTAGAATACATACAGGCAATAGGAAGACAAAAACACACAAATATATATGTATACTAGCAGTATCGCCCGGCGTTGCTCGGGTTTGTAAGGGAAATAACTATATAAGCATTTTTAGAGAGTTACTTCCCTTATAGATGCCAATTCGGGCTTTCTTAGCCATTTCTGTTTTGGTGTCTTCAAGCCATGAAGTCGTTGTTCTAAAAGAACGCTGGTCTCCTTGACAACGCTTTACGACGTTGATTTCCTTACACTCCCTTCCCCACAGCTTCACGAGGGAGGGAAGAAGGGGGAGAAGCAAACAGGTGCAGGTGTGACCATGGACGCCAACTCCGCCGCCATCGACACACGAAAAATTATGCATTAAAATGGAATAAAAAATGATGTTAAGTTATTTTTAAAATCGTAGACTCATCGTAGACCCGCGCTAATACTCAGACGGGCTCGATATGAATCGCGACTATAAGATACCCGAATTTGGTTGAACTGCACCGCAAAATGTGGGAGTAGTTAGGAATCTAAATCGAAGGGGACAGACACTCACACAACTACAGTTTTATATATATAGATATACACATAATTATAAATGCATACGCACATGAAAATTCATACAAAATCGCATATACATACACACACAATACAAATACACACACTTATGACTTTTAAGAGATGCGTCCCTTTCATCCCCTCGAATCAGACATAATATGGCTGATGAGATTCAATCCACGGAGAGAAGGTCGAACTTTTAGAGACTCCGTGATTAATTCGGAGATGTAAGTATTTACCATTTCAATAAAAGAAACTTCTCCATTTGCTTATATTTCAGAATTTTGTAAGTCAGTTATGTTTCATTTAAAAAAAACCATATGAGATTTTTCGGCGAAACAAAGGCTACATCTTTTGATCCTTTAATATATAGTGTGGATCGTGTCACAGTGTTCCGCATGAGACTGTGTGTTGTGTAGTTGGCCTTCCGATACCAGATATGGCTGACTAGTCTCATTCTTAATTATTGTATACATATCGGAAAACAGAATGTCGATTAGGCTATCTTTTTTTTTCATCACGAGAGAGAGAGAGAGAGAGAGAGGGAGATCTACGAAAAGGTTTAGTGAGTAGTGGAAGTGATTTTGAAAGTACACTTGATTTTTTAAAAAATTGTGAAGTGTACGTTCATCACAGCCTTAAGATATTCCTAAGGTGTCGTCAAACTATAGACTAATATTGGATGGAAACATAGATCTTACCTGTAGAAATGAGTTACAATGTCATTTTACGATGTATCGGTCATTGCTTTTCCCTTTGAAAACATCTGTGGCGTAGAGAGGGTAGACTTGTATGTATGGGTGACTGCTGGTCTTCCATAAGCAACCTTGCCCGGACATGTGCCTTGGAAGGGCAATTTCCAGATGCGATCTTTTGGACATTCACAACCGAAGGAAGTCCTTTGCATATGAGTTTCGGTAAAGATAGAAAAATAGGTGGATAGATGCATACATACTTATATATATATATATATATATATATATATATATTATATATATATATATATATATATATATCAAGTTAATCCAAACAAGAAAACACAAAGAAACACAACAACGCGAGGACGTGGAACAAATATAGTATTATTGGACGCTCAGGAAAGAGGGGAAGAAGGAGGGATTAACGTTTCGAGCGGAGCTCTTCGTTGGAAACATAGGAGAAGGAAAGATCCAGAGAGGGGAAGAAAAAGGAAAAAAAAATCACCAACGGTACACACGAGGTCACATTATGAAAGACCGGAAGTAGAAAGGATGAAGAAATATGTTTTCAAAGACAGAAGAATTATGGTCAAAGACAAGGAATGTAGAAGGGGGAATGTGTGTGGATGTGTGCGTGTGCGCGTGTGTGTGTGTATGTGTGCAATGATGGCACATGTGTGCGTGTGTGTGTGCATGTGCGTATGGTCGTGGCTGTAAACAACAGGCTAGTAGCTGGCTAGTTTGTAAGAATAAGGTGTGGTGTTTTTTGTGTCCCCGCCACATGTCAGGATATTGAAGTATGTGTGTGTGTGTGCGTGTATGTATATGTATCGTGTGTGTGTTTTGTTTGTAGTGTGTGTGTGTATGTGTATGTTGGTGTGTGTATGCGTAGAGTTTGGATGTGTGGCGAATAACTGTGCTTTACTTAGTGTATGTGTGCGTGTATGCTTGTACGTGCGTATATGTGTATATATATGTATATATAATTGTGTGCCGTGTGTATGGGATGTATGTGTGGGTTCATTTGTGTGTGTGTGTGTGTGTATGTATGTGCGTGTATGTATGCGTTTGTATGTGTATGTAAGCGTATATGGATGTATATGCGTGTATCCGTGGGGTTGTGAGTTTTGGGTGTGTACATTGGTGTGCGTGTGTGTGTGCGTATGTGTGCGCATGTTTTTGTGTGCGTATGTGTGTGTGTCTGTGCCTGTATGTGTGTAAGTATGTGTGTGTGTGTGTGCCCGTGTAGGTATATATTGTGAGTATGTATATGTATCGGTGTGTATGTGAATTTGTGTATGCGTGTGTGTGTGTGGGGGGGGTAGGAATTGTGTAGACGTAATGTGCGTGTGCTTCAGTGCGTGTATGCGCTTACGTGCGTGTATGTGTGTGTGTGTCTGTGCCCATGTATGTATGAATGTGTGCCTATCTGTATGAATATTGTTTGTTGGAGGTATATGTGGGCATCTGTGCTGGTGTGTGTGTTTGTACGTGTGTATGTGTGTGCGTGTATTGTATATATATGCATATGTGTGTGTGTGCGTGTGTGTGTACGTGCGTGCGAGTGAATGTATGTATACATGTGCGTGTGTGTACAAAAGTAGAGGTTTATATGTGTGTATATATATGTATGCAAGCACACACTTTATAATTGAAAGATTGATGGAAAAAAAATTGATGTGGGTGTATGTGAATCACATATACACACACTGACGCACGCCTGTAATACAGCCGACCCCATATGTATGTGTGCATGTATGTATGTGTGTGTGTATATGTATGTATGTAAGTATGTATGTGTGTGTATGTGTGTATGTATGTATGTATGTGTGTGTGTATGTATGTGTGTGTATGTGTGTATGTATGTATGTATGTGTGTGTGTATGTATGTATGTATGTGTGTGTATGTGTGTATGTATGTATGTATGTATGTATGTGCGTGTGTATGTATGTATGTATGTATGTATGTATGTGTGTGTGAATGTATGCGTGTGTGGGAGGGGGGTTGGAGTTGTGTGGGCGTAATGTACATGCGTGTGCTTGTGTGCGTGTGTGCGCTTACGTGCGCGTATGTGTGTGTGTGTGTCTCTCTATATATATACGTGTGTAAAAATATACGTAGGTACGAATGTATGCATTTTTGTATGTTTCTAAGTAGGTAAGTAGTAGGTAGTTAGGTAGGTAGGTAAGGATTTTGGTAGCTAGGTTGTTCGGGAGGTATTTTTCAGGGACAAATTGTACATGACACTTTACAGTGTCTCTGGAACTGATATAAATGAGGTATGATCAAACCGGAAACGTAGCCCAACTGCTTGCAACGCAAACGTCTTCATTGAAGGTGCAGTAGATACCACAAAATAGTATTAAACTAGGTGACATTTTACGTATACCACCAAAATTAAATCTGTTATATATGTATACCCACAAGCTGCTCACTATACGTAAACACACACACACACACGCACATAAACACAAATGCATATATTTATATTATCAACCTCTATATAGATTTCCTTGGTCAGTTATTGCTTTATAAATCTATTCCGAGCTATGTAGGCGTGTGATACTCAGATATGAAAATTTCATTTTAGCTAACTAAGATCTTTATTATTTTCAATAAAAGCCATTGTAAAATTGACATTTATGAAATTATAATGGTAAGCGGAATCTGAGTGTCTTTTCAGTGTATTAATCACAAAATTAAAGTGAAATGTATACATTGAAGCTATTATCCGTAGTTGCTCATTCTATGAATTGTGAAATAATATATTTTCATAGTAGCTTCTTCTTAAATATTTTGATCAGAGTAAACAATCTAATAAGTATATATATATATATATATATATATAGATATCATCTTTCCATTCTATCAGTGTGCCATTGGAACACCAACACAAGTTAGATCAAATAAAGAAACTTACTTCATTGAAAAATATAAGCCAAATCTTAACCATTTCTAATATTCTATTCTTTCTAAAGCGAATCGTGTTAAATTAATAAAACCTAGTCATTCCCATCATTTTTGATTATATCCTTTATACCGAAAAAATCCGATTACCTTCCCGTGTCTGGAACTCTAATACTTCACTTCATAGCGAAGAGATGACACAATGTCGGTGAAGAAATTTGAGTAATTTCAAAAGAATATACGAAACTGGTTATTTCTCCGCAAACAATGTTACTTTACACATAGGTTTATACCATTTCACTAACATAGCGATTTAAATATATTCTTTAACCACATAACACAAGTCTTCTGTAGTTTTTCCCTCTATTTTGTCTTTTATACATCCAACAACGTGCTTTCAAATACCAACTCCCTCACCTATACACTTTTGACACCAGCATCGGTTGTCAAGCAATGCTAGGGGGACAAACACAGACACACAAACACACACATACATATATATATACGACGGGCTTCTTTCAGTTTCCGTCTACCAAATCCACTCACAAGGATTTGGTCGGCCCGAGGCTATAGTAGAAGACACCTACCCAAGGTGCCACGCAGTGGGAATGAACCCGGAACCATGTGGTTTGTAAGCAAGCTACTTACCACACAGCCACTCCTACGCCTATATATATATATATATACGTATATACACATACACACGCACGTATGCACGCACGCACACACATGTATATTTATATATACGTATATACATGTATATGTAATATGTATATATAATAAGTGTTGAGATCAATTCATTCGACACTAAAAATTCTTCGAGATGATGCCCAAGTTGGGTCTCAGTCTAAAGACTGAAATAAATATAACATAAAGATAAAGATATTTATACCTGAATTTTAACACGTGGGTGTAGAAAGAACAGACTTTATTACAACATCGTTACTACTGCTTCAGTGCATCATTATCAGCTGGTAATTGCTGAATATTACATATATTATACGCATGATTACATTACTTTTATTCAATAATAGCTATATACATGTTAGTCGTTAGGTTAGTAGCAACAAAAGCACTTAATCGTAAATATAAGCATCCACCCAATGAAACATTAAGATAAATTGGAATGGTTTGGAAATAGAAACACAGCGGGAAGTAGAGGATAGAACAAAAGCTTATACACCTAGGAAACACTGAATTAATCTTAATAACTGTACGTAGAGAAAATCCAAAATATTGAATTTTCTTCTATCCCTCTAGTGTAAGTTCAACCTAGTAATTGCAAACACAGTCTTCAAACGCGAAGACCGCCAACTGACCATTTGCATGAATCTTCGTTCCAGCCATTGGCACTTGTCAGACTACGTAATTACCTAGAGAAAAGATCGGAACGGCGTATTGTATACAAGGGCCACGAGAAGGCTCTTGTCTACTCTACCGATAACCATACGGTAATTGTAGAAATACTTTACAATCTTGGTGTGTTGTAAACATTGGCCTTACTTGAAAATGCGCACATACTGCGTGAAGTATTGTCTATCTGAGCTGCTTCTTGTGACTTGACAGGAAATAATACAAATCTCAGATATACACAACATCGTCATTCTACAACATCACAAAGTTGAATATTGTGCGACATCTTCAGAAATAATAATAATAATAATGATAATAATAATAGTAATAATAATAATAGTAATAATAATAATAATAATAATAATAATAATAATAATAATAATGATAATGATGATGATGATGATGATAATAATGATGATGGTAATAATAATAATAATAATAATAATAATAATAATAATAATAATAATAATAATAATAATCGAAATAAGTTGTCCTGGGGATAATAGATTCGAAGAGAAAGAAGGGAAACTGAACATCTGTAATGAACTAAAGTGAGAAATATGCTATGAAGACAGTGGCCGTCATGGCGATAGCGATTGTTGCGCTTGGAATTATCAGCAACGGGGTACAAGAAGATTGGTAGAAATGTAATGATAGAACACCCTACAAAAATCATCATCGCTTGGAACTGAAAGTGTTCTCCGTAGAGTTCTACAGGCATGATCCGTAATCAAGTGTCAACCTAATCTCCTGGCTATGGGTAGCTCTTTCCATCACTCCCAGCGAAATAAGCTGAAAGTTTAAAAAAGAAAAAAATGATAATAAATTAGCGTAGTATTCTTTAAATTATGGTATGTACGTTTCGATAGCATCGGTGTATTTTTATTCACAGTGTATCGAATAATATGAACGCCTATAACATTAATTATGTTATATTAATTATACAAGCAACCAACTATTCCGGCATTTTGAAGTGTTTACAGATCGGTGTAAGAAAATTTCAATCCCAATTCCAGGAAGTATATGGGAAGATTCAAGGTAATCACTATAAAGTGGAGGAATGGGTTAAATTGGATATACAGTCGATCACATTAATCTGGTGCTTTGCCTTATGACCATCTTATGAAAACATTGCATGCTAAAATTGTTTTCTTTTATAGCATTTCACTTCGGATTTCTAATGTTGTTTTCACATGCTTATAAACTTGAGTTCTAATTTTTCAAATTTGAAGTTCTCGGAATTCTGCAGCACGTAACAGAAAGCCATTAAAAGCGAAAGGGAGATTAAAAAGCAACCCGAAATACAGACAGCGGTAAAGGGAGAGAGAGAATTAGGTGCAAATAAATACATAGATATAAAAGATAGACAGATACCTAATCAGAAAATAGTTATTTTTAGAAAAATAGGTTAAATGGGAATGTTTTATAAGTGCGAAGACATTGGCAGTTGGATGGATATGTGCATTATATATCTAGAGAAAAATAAGTGACAGATTGTCAGACCGAGATATAGACAAATAGATAGATAGGTAGATAGAGAGAGAGGGAAAGTGAGAGAGAGGAAGGAAGCAAGGAAGAGTGAAAGAAGGAGAGAATGATTTACGTTATGCAGTGTGTTCTTATCTGGAGTATGACAAGATAAATATTTAATTGATATTTCAATGCTGTTGAGTGCCTACGTATAAGCTATCTCACCGTCCATCAAAATTAACTTTACGTTAGTCTTCCGACTTAGAAATAAGAAATAGTAGAAAATTTAAGTCTTAGCGTATCAAATGAATAATTATAGCAGCCAGTAGATCACGAGAAACTGACATACATACGTTAGTGTAGGTATGGAAAATAAGGAATATTTCGCGATAACTTATCTCATTGAAATGCATATATACCGTTGCTTGGACCACATAATTTATGAACTTTATTTTAGAAAAAGACAAATGAAAATGACACAAATGAAAAGCAACATCAGTTTGATTTTTACTATTTTGCTACCGTGTTCATAAATATCTAATGCGAATATATATATATATATAGAAATTCGGGGTGAATATATATATATATATATATATATATATATATATCAAGTTTACCATAAAACTGACAAATAGATATTATTCATGAAGTTTGTCACTTGTCACCATAATTAATACTTATTTCAGATATCCAATAATGTATGCAATATCAAAGTATGATAAAGACATCAAATATAATGGAATATTCTGCTCACCGTGTGATATAATTTATATTTATGTATTAAGTTGTTGCAATTGGCGTTATAAATTGAATGCGTTATAGCATGGATGGTTATAGTTTTCCATTTCTGGCAAACATAAAAGATCAGGGGGCGATTCCACTCCGTTTTATTCGAAACTACTCTCCTAGCACTGATGGAACCGCGAAAGAGGAGCTTGGGAAATGCATTGACAACTGTTACGTGGTCACAGCTGTCATCCACATTTACAGCACATAACTTGATAGCTGACTTACGAACGTTGAGAATCTGGGTTTCGTTATCGGGTTATGTTTTATGTGTCAGCCCTCCATTCAGCTTGGGTTTTGTGTGCAATCTGTTAATACATGAACTACGGAAAGCCTGGAGAAATAGTTTATCAGTGTTCGGGGAGGATGTTGCTTGGCTAACCAAAGAACCTAGCGGTTTCAATCTCCATAGGACCATAAACATCGCACGGCTATCCTGCAGCAACTTCTTAGATACATCTGTGGTGAAACGAATAATAGAAACTGTGCATTACAAACGTTCAGTCGTTCAATCCTGTAGAGAAATCGGCACACAGACTAATCGTATTATTTTACCTTTTAATGTACTCCGTGGGCGCCGCCTACTTAGAGCAATCCACCTTTTTGGTAATTCCACTCTTTTCCAGACTGATCAACTCTTTATAGATAGTAGCGGTCTGACACAGTAGGCATTTCGTAGTTTAGTCTTTTTTCTGTTTGATGAGTAGAAGTATAATTCTTGTTTAAAGTTACTGTTTGAAAACACAGTTTTGTGCTGCTTCAGCAGCGGTTTCTAATTGTGCTTTCTCTCAATAAAATCGAGAGAAAGCACAACTTTAAACAAGAATTATACTTCAACTCATCAGACAGAAAAAAGACCAAACTACGAAATGCCTACTGTGTCAGACCGCTACTATCTATAAGTAGTGGTCCCGTCTATTCTCGTCAGAGGTATCGTACTCTCGCAACTACAATTTCCTCTCAAGGTTTTTCGTAATTTCGAAATATTTGAAAATATTCGGAAAATTCACCGTGAATTTTATATCACTGCTTTTATAATTCATTTTATTTTTAACTCACTCACTATTTTATCACACATTAGAATATAAACTAATCGTCATGTGTTATATATTTTACTGGCTGATGTACCCGGTAATTCCCGGAAAAGCGGGGCTTCTCCCTTGGTTCAGCTCTCATATTTGCTTCATTATCCAATAGCAACAATACAAAGTATGTAGCCCTTAAAACGGTTTTTAAGCATTTACAGACAATACCGAACTGTCTTGCACAAGATCTTGTTTTAGGAATTCATAATAAGATATGAATACTCAAATTGTGAAGTTAGTTATGTAACAACCAAATGTGGAATCAACTTGACATCCTATAGCTTTTATCGATTTTTGCAACAATCTGAGTATGACATGAGGTTTTTCAGATTTGAGTTCTACACAGGTGTCGATAAAACGATAAAACGATGTAGGCGGAGTTAGCTGACAACTCCGCAAACAAACACACCCACAGACATAATTTCCCACATATGTAGTAGATTTTGACATATATTGATTTTATCCCATGCTGCCTCCAATATTTCTAGTTATATTTAAATGTCATTAATAGCATCAGTGATATTGATATTCTTATCACTATATTATCATTATTGTGGTTGTTGATGTTGTTGTTGTTTTATTTCTCAGAGCTCTTGGACTTTCTTGCTCTGATTGATCCTGAGAGCGTGGAGAGCAACCTGTTGTCAGAGTACTTGCAGGATCTCTTTCCACAAATTATAAGCTCTGGTACTTAGACGTGTTAACTTATTCTGGATGAGATTCAATATACAAGCATCAATCTCAGAATCCTAACTGTCCAGAATAGAGCAGTTTCTTGAGGCTTCCTCTGTCCTCATATCAATTCCAATTTCCCCATTATATTTCTTGAACCTGGTTGTTAGTGCTCCGAGTACCCCTACATCTGTTGTGTTCTTTGTGTTGTGTGTTCACATCCTACTAGGCTTAACTCTGCATTTCAACCGGGATCGACTTTGCCTTTCATTCTGACAAGGTCGATAAATGAAGAATCAGTGAAACACTGGGGTCGATGTAATCGACACATCCCCGTTCCCAAAATGGCTGCCCTTGTGGCAATATTTGAAACCATTGTTGTTGTTGTTATTATTATTATTATTATTATTAGTAGTAGTAGTAGTAGTCGTAGTAGTAGTAGTAGTAGTAGTAGTAGTAGTAGTGGCAGTAGCAGCAGCAGCAGCAGTAGTAACAGTAGTAGTAGTATCAATGCTTTCATAATTAATATGATTGTTATATTTTGTGAGATATTTTTCTTGAATATGTAATCTCTCTCTATATAAACGGCAGTTTGTCTGTGTGTGTTTCTGTGTGTCTGTTTGCTTGTACCCTCACTCTGACCACGGCTTTCAACCGATTCTGATGAAACTTGACACAACATAGCCCAATGTCATAATTCAAAACTAACGCAGCGAAAATTTGAAAAGTTCCCCCAGTTCTGAAAAAGATCGATAATTCGACATGGGGTCGACAATCAGAAACACAAACCACAGATGGTCTAGGGGACGCAACTCGATAACTATCAAAAATTTACCATCATTTTTTCCCCATTTTTTTGCTATTTTTTGGCTATAACTCTCTAAAAATGCTTTATAGTTATTTCCCTTACAAACCCGAGCAACGCCGGGCGATACTGCTAGTATTAAATATATGAAATACATGAAAGACAAATGAATTACACATGAGAGAATGCAAGAGGTGGAAACTTTCAAGTGATGAATTTTTATGTATAAATATATAAATATTTATATTAACAGGTTCAACTTACACAGGCTACAAACGGCAGAGAAAATTAAACGGTTGAAAGAAAGGGGTTATGGATTTATAACGCCTAGCTTATCAAGATTGTTACTAAGACATTTATTCATAAAATACGTATGCGTGCATGCAAGCATGCATTATGTATGTATATGTACGAATTAATATTGTGATCACAAGCTTAACATCCCTAACAGCTAGGCCGTGTCCCTACGCACAATTTCTATCGTTTAAATTCTACCCACAACCTATTCATTTATCGGATTTCAAGCAACAAATTGGCTTTACAAAGGAATTTTGCGACAAATATTTATATATATAGAGAGAGAGAGATAGAGAAAGAGAGAGAGAGAGAGAGAGGGATAAGATAGATAGATAGATAGATAGATAGATAGATAGATAGATAGATAGATAGATAGATAGATAGATAGATAGATAGATAGATAGATAGATAGATAGATAGATAGATAAATAGATAGATACTATGTTGGGAGGAAATCAATTCGTTGAATATACTTATATGCTGTGACACCATTTTAGTATTCTTGCTAATAGAGCAGGTGAATATTAAGAAAAATTATGATGCAGGGATACAGCTAGGCAAAGATGTTATTGGATTGGAACTTAAACAAATCAGTGAATCCTTATATGACAATACGGGCTCAATTATAAATGAACTCCTTTGATTAGGAAACGGGAGAAGTAAACGCTTAAGATGCCAGAAGTATGTGATGAAGAACATATAGCCTTTCTTCAAAAAAATAGGGAATTAAAATATTACAGAAACTTCTACAAGGTTTTCGAACAAGAAAGTACGGTGAATTTCTTGGAATTTCAAAACGTTTGGAAACTTCTTACAAAGAGTTAGTAATTGCGAAAAATTTGTACGAAGAAAGTGCAAGAAATATGATTGGTTATCATTAGAAACTGTAAATAGATTTGCAATAATTGAATCAAATATAATCGTCCACTTTGAAAAATTTCACAGAACAAAGATTACCGATATAGTGAAGTGTACAAGCAATTTAGCTGGATAGAATTAAAAATGGGAAATAGATAAAGTCGCGATAAAAATATCAGTAAATTATTCACCTTCTAGTTGCTAATATATTCCACACAAACATTGACTGAGAAAAATAGTATTAGGAAGTTTAGAGTTCTCAAATTATATGGGATATATATATATGTGACGGTCAAAATGTGACACGTTTATTGAATAACAATGAAATAAATTGGCTGGCAAGACGATATAACAGAAACATATAATAATACTGATAGTACTGCATGGATTCAATCGGACATTATCGAGGAACTTTAGTATATGATGAAAAGATAAGTAGTATTCAGAGTTATCAATCGGACAAAATAGTGACTAAAAGAATACTTATTTCAGCTTTCAATATTTAATATGCATATATGGTAATGAATAGGAGAAATACGTAGTCGTAGTTGAAAATCTGGCATGGTTAGTAACATTTATCGAACATCAATTCCCAATGTTATAAAATATTGGATTAAGGAATATTGAACACTACCGACATGTCAAGCATTAAATTATTGCCTGGAAGTTACTAAAATGATCTATGTGATAACATCGAAGGTTAGGATTTTCGGAATTGTGACTAATGAATGAGTTGTAAAAGCATTCAAGAAACTAATTTGATATGTAAAGATATACAATAGCATTTCAGACTAAAGAAATGAGATATCAAAATATTTAAGATAATCCAAAACTCATCTATATTCATTATAAACCATAAAATTTATTTTTAGATAAATACAAAAGCTAGCAATTAGCAAGTAATGTCTATGATGAATAACTCATTGACACACGGCTAACAAATTTATGAATATCTACTACATTCAATTGATTTTACAGTCATTTATCCCCACTCCGAGAGAAGAAGGAAAAGTCTACCTACTCTGTCTTTGCTTTACATGAATATTAATTTAAAAATTTATAAAGAAACAAGATTGTACCCTGTTCCCCACCCTCTAAAAGATCTACTGTACCTATAGTTGTTAATATGCATAGTGAATTTTACAATCTGAAAAACATTTGAACATAATACGCTTATTCTCAAAAACCAGCACGGAAACGTATCATTTTCCTTTTAATACTGTGTACACATTGTTTACGAGCAAGGCGACATGAAAGCATGCAAAATTGTTTGTTTTGCACGCCTCTCAAATTGAGTTTATCTAGAAGCAGCAATAGCTCAATTCCAATGATAGCACCAAAAGACCAGAGATTTCGGCATACTATTCACGGGCGATAGATTGAAAGATCTCCAAGATAGACCAATCAGATGCTGTCATTGACACCGGTATTATTATTATTATTATTATTATTATTATTATTATTATTATTATTATTATTATTATTATTATTATTATTATCATTATTATTATTATTATTATTATTATTATTATTATTATTATTATTATTATTATTATTATTATTATTATTATTATTATTATTATTATTCAGTAGTTTTATTTTTATAGCGTGCTTTCACTTCACTACCAAGCGCAGCTCTGTGTGCCTTCGGTATGTGCTGTGATTTGTTGTGATGCGTAGGATGTGTTCAGTGCCTAGTAGTGCAATTTTCTGTATGTTATATGTGTTTGTAAGTCCTGGTGTTTTTGTTATGTATTTTTTTATCATGCCTAATGCACCTACTATGATAGGAATTGTTTCTGTTTTTAGATTCCACATTCTGGTTACCTCTATTTCCAGGTCTTTGTATTTTGAGAGTTTCTCCATTTCTTTTTATTATTATTATATTATTATTATTATTTATTATTATTATTATTATTATTATTATTATTATTATTATTATCATTATTATTATTATTATTATTATTATTATTACTATCATGATTATTATTATTATTATTATTATTATTATTATTATTATTATTATTATTATTATTATTATTATTATTATCATACATTTGTCTTTTGCTTTGTAGTTATACAAGTTGACTCACCCTCTGAGTTAAGAGACAACAAGTTCGAGTTGGTGCTATTTGGTTTTGCTCACTTATTTATGAACAAGTTAATTATTCCCCCATTTGCTCAGTATGTGCAATGTTCGGGATTATGGATATTCTTCACTTTCTTTCTTCTGCTACTCTTTATATATTATATGCAATAGTTTTGTCTCTCATGTCTCTTATCTATACATCGTGCGCATTTACATTAACACTATCATCATTGTGTTTACCACATCATTCATCTCGAACTAACATGTGGTGACCTCATATAATTATACCTTGTGTCTAGCAGACACTATTTGCACAATATATAAAGATATAAAATGCTCACAGACATACTGTATTTTCCAAGTGAACGCAAAAATATAGCTGTCGCTCAGCTGTTTCACAATTCTCTGATCGGTAAATTAAGCGAAAGAAACAACTTTCAATTAACTACAATTGGCTTTGTAAATCCGAAAACATAGTACTGTTAAATAGTATTTCTATTTGGCTCTCGCCAAAACATATCGAATAATGATAATTTTAATGTAGTAGTAGTAGTAGTAGTAGTAGTAGTAGTAGTAGTAGTAGTAGTAGTGTAGTAGTAGTAGTAGTAAATAAAGAATAGAAAGTGCCAGATAATTGATTTTACAGTCCCAAATGATGAAAAAAATTAATATGAGAAGTATAGAAAAAATAGCAAAGTACCAGGACCTAGCATTTGAATTACAGAGAATCTGGAAAGTGCGGGTAAAATGTATCGCTGTAGTTAAAGGTCCATTGGAAACTATCCCTAAAGATCTGAACAGATGGACAGAGGAAATAGGCATAAAACCCGGTTTAGTACAGCTGTAGAAAACAGTGTTATTAGGGACAGCTAGCATACGTAGGCAGGCCCTTGACATTTAACATTTCTTGCTGTAATCCAATAGGAGGGTTTTTGGCACTTAAGGCTACCTGTTGTAGTCCGATGTTAGGACACTTTTCTTTTCCAACAGTATATTCTGTTGAGTATATATGAAAAATAACAATAATAATGTGACAAATAAACAAGTGACACCATGGTCTACTGGCTGTTAACAGCTGACACTGTCCATCATAGCAATATATGCTGACAATTTTCCTCAAGTAGTTGTAATAATAACAATGATGATGATGATGATGATGAGGAGGAGGAGGAGGAGAGGAGGTGGAGGAGGATAATGATGACGATGATGATGATTTCTTTTATTGTCTACTAGGGCCAACAAATATTTGAAGAAACAGATGAATCAAGAAATTATAGCCCCTTAAGGTGCTTAACAACAATCTATAAAATACTAACATCTGTGTTGACTGAATACAGCTATAGTGTTTTTTTTAATAGAAAGTGCCATATTCCCTAATGAACAAAAAGGATGTAAACGTGGGTCTTATGATTGTAAAGATCAGCTACTCATCAATAAGATTATTTTGAAAGATTGGCAGAAACAACGAAAGGATTTGTCGAGAGCCTCGATAGACTATAAAAAAAGCTTCCGATAGTCTACCACATAGCTGGATTAAGAAATGTTTGGAAATTTATAAAGTATCAGCTACTCTGCGAAACGTCTTGTCTGTAAGTATGAGATCATGGAGGACCACACTGGCTTTGAACGGTGGCACGGTGGCAATGACTCTTTCAATGCAGGGGATGTAAGAATTTCCTGTGGCATTTTCCAGTTTGACTCTCTATCACGACTCCTCTTTTGTCTAGCTTCTCGAAATTGCTCGATAATGTAAAATATGGCTATAAGATCTTTGATAAAAGTATAAATCACCTCTTTGACATGAATGATTTAAAGCTCTTTGCAAGAAATGACCAACAACTACATATATTACTAGTAATTGTTAAACAGTTCAATGATGACATCATGATGCAATTTGGCTTCGATAAACGTGCAAAAGCCATTTTTATCAGAGGAAAAATAATAGAAACATGAAACATTAATCATGACCAAGAAAATGTCACAAAGGAGTTAGAAACAGCGGAGGGCTACAAATACCTAGAGGTATTTGAAGGTGATGGAATCAAACATTCAATGATGATGGACAAAGTCAGAACAGAATGTTATCGTGGGGTAAGAGCAATCCTCAATACAGAGCTGAATGCAGGAAACAGGATCAAAGCGATCACTACTTTAGCCATACCAGTCGTGACTTACAGTTTCAATATTATCAACTGGACAATTATTGAAATATGCAACCTTGACAGTATCTTCACTGGTCAATTGGCCCTGCGACATGACAAAAAAATACTGGTGGGAATACAAACTACCACCAATGCTTGAAAATGACCACATTTCACTCCTTTTGAACTTCACTGTTGAAACTGAGTGAAAGATAGATACGAATACGCCAGACATTATATTGAAGGACTTCAGACAAAGCTCATGCCACTTCATCGATATGACTACGCCAATCGACATAAATCTATCTGTCAAGTCCTACAAAAAACTGAGCAAGTATAAAGATCGTGAAATAGAAATTGGCTAAATGTGGAAACTCAATCACCTGTGTCATAGGTGCCTAGGAATGATAGCAAAAGGGGCTGATTTCTACCTAGCTCAGATAACAAGATATCCCAAAATGGGAGAAATTCTAAAAGTAGTGCTCATATGCAAGGTCATATATTGTCTATGTGGTCCCCAAAATACTTTAATACGTGACCCGTGTCAAAATACTTTTAAATGTACAAAACAGCAAATACCTTTTACTGTCTTCTTCACAACAGACTATCATCTTACCAAATTTAGTTTAGCACAACATTCTAATTTACCTATGTTTTGATAGGCATTCTCTAACACAATACTCTATGCAAAAGCATATACAGGGGTTGGACAAAATAATGGAAATGCCATAAAATTTCAAACAAATTTATTTTAATATGTGGTAAGACCACCTTTGGGAGTAATTACAGCTTGAATTCTACGAGGTATGGACTCGTACAAAGTTTGAATTGTTTCCATAGGAATTTTTGTCCGTTCTTCAGCTAAAACTATCTCCAGTTCTTGTAGTGATGATGGTGGCGGATATCGACTCCTTACTTGTGTTTCTAAAATGTACCATAAATGTTCAATAATATTGAGATTTGGGGGCTGTGGTGGCCAGATAAGATGTTCAACTTCACTAGAATGTTCCTCGCCCCATTCAGTAACAACTTTAGTTGTATGAATTGGTGCATTAGCATCCTGAAAGATTGCGTTTCCTTCCGGAAATAGTTCCGCAACCATTGAATGAATTTGATCAGATAAAATACTTAAATAGTCTTGACTATTAATTCTGCCATAAAGAGAAACCAATGGGCCGTCGGATTTCTTGTATATAGCCCTCCAGATCATCACAGATTCTCCTCCATGTTTAACAGTTGGAAGAAGGCAGTCTGGGTCAAATACTTCTTTGGGCTGTCTCCACCTTATACTCGGCCGGTGGTCGGAAATAAGTTAAAGGATGACTCTAGGGACCAATTCTGTAGGTTTCTTACTCCACTCTAAACGCTTTACAACGTTTGTTTTTGAAAGTTATGGTTTTCTGATAGCAACCCGCCCGTGAAATCCGGCTTTGTGCAGCTACCGGAGAACAGTTTTGTAGAAACTGGGTTCTCCAGGTAGTCATTAAGCTCTGCAGTAATTTTGGTAGCTGTACTTATGTGATCTTTTCTAACCATTTGCGTAAGATTTCGACGGTCCCTATCTGAAAGTTTTGATTTCCTTCCGGACTTTTGTTTCGACGAGGAGGTTTTTCCTTTTTTCTCAAATTCTGTCATATCTTTCGAGACAGTACTTCTTGATACACCAAATATTTCGGCTGTTTTTGTTACGCTAGCGCCTGCCATACGAGCACCAACAATTTGACCTCTTTGAAAGTCCGATTGATCTGTCACTTTACAGAATTTTAATTAACTCTTTCTGATGATATCTGAAACGAAAACAGCAATTTTAGCAAAACATATTAAGCATCACTAATAATAAATCCAAAAATAAACAAGTTTTTGACGATTTTATAGATATTTCAAAATTACGATGCTTTGATGATAGGCGTTTCTATTCTTTTGTCCAACTCCTGTATATGGCACCATAGTCATAATCCAAATTTGAACTTGTAACTGTTTTTCGTCTTGAGGTCTCTGGATGAGACTTGGTGTCAACTTGTACAAATAAAAGATATAATCAAGGATATATTACTAAAAATAATTTAATACACACAAAATATCATAGATTTTCAAGTTTATTTTTGAAAAGAAAATTTCAGCTGAACATCTAGAATGGAATATATATCTGCTTTTTCAGCTACTGACTGCCTGGAGCTGTGAAAAACTTGTATAATCGGAAAGGCAGCCTCCGGCTCTTTCGAATTCTAAAATCTCTCAGCTGATATCTAAATTAAATATCGTTATCGTTCTAAGTAAATTTTAAATGTGTGTCACGCTCTTTGAGAATAAATTTTTTCCTAATTTGTGAACGCGCAAACATTTCTCAACACAACCGAAGCCTCTTTAAAACTCGGCACACACTTCTGAACTGATAACAAATGCAGACGATGCGCAATTGGAATATATAGTAACTGCATAGATATTAAAGCTATAATGCACAGTCGACAATCTCACAACCGCTACAGGGGAATAATTGAAATATTAATATCTAGAAGCTTCACAAATAAGAAATCTGCAAATTCTTGTCGATGCTTTAACCAGAAACACTGTTAATTCATACTCATCAAAACCTCATTACGTATTATAAAAATTAACGAGTCAAATATATATATATATATTATATATATATATATAATATATATATATATATATATATATTTATGGAACTGTAATTCAAACAGACCAAATTTGTCAGGTTTCTTCAGAATCTGCCGTCATTCCCATGCAGTAGTGTTCACTACAGCTTCTACTAATACATATTTCCCCTTTGCTAAGTGACCAATACTAACTCTGTCAAAGAGAAAACAACGTTCAGTATGATGATTTTGAAATAGAACTTGTTTCTATGCTTACAAATACACGCAGTATGGTACATGTTCAGACACACGCGTATATGGAGAGGCATGTCGCTATAGGATTGTTATGGCAAACACTTAATAAAAACGTAAAAGTAGAAAAGATAACTAGAAAATAACTGATAAGAATATGATACAAACTTCTCAGCTAATACTACTATTTTGTAGGAATAATATATTAAGATACTGATATCAAAACGTGAAAAGTTAACGCTTCATCTGCAGAATGCGGTGGAAACAAAATTAAAAATATAGCCTGTTAAATTGAAAATCTATATGCGCATGTGTGTGTTTGTGTGTGCGCGTTATTATAAAGTGTCGTCGCTTAGGTTTACATAAAATATGGCTTCATTGAACTATGTAAATGCATATAAGCTCATAAAACACTTATTTCTCTATGGAAAGATATATCTGTAGAGATATAAAAAAAATGACTTTATTAAAATGTGAAGAGTTTATGGAAATATAGATTCGAATCTATGATTGTGTATTTGAGATAAATTTAATACACTATATATGATGCATCCATATTTCCAAACAGCTTCAAATATATTTTATATATGTGGGGAAAATATGTTTGGCTGAATATCATATCGTAATTCTATAATAATGAATGCTTCTATTTAGGGTACTCGCTGTTTCACCAACTCATTGATACGATGAATAATTAATAGTTACCTCAATTACTTTATCTTCTTTTCCAGCCAACCTTAGTCATTATTTTCAACTCTTTCTCTCATTATTGTAATTTCTAAATAGTTTAGGTTCTTCCTTCCTTAATCGCATAATATTATAAGTTATTCACCTTTGATTTTCCCCAGCATTTAATACAAATAACAATTCTCGAGCAATGACTATAAAGTGCTATACTCCTTTCAAGTTCTAACCTATAAAAACAAGACCGGAAAACCGGCACAATAACAGTCCATTAATTTTTCCGATGATTTAATACCAAATTTGAATATTCCAATAAATGACTGAATAAAAATCTTTAATTACATAATATTACCAATAACGATCCATATCACTTTATGCATATTTCACTTTACTATATGAATTGGCTATTCAAAACTATTTCAAATTATGTATGTGTCTGTGTGCGCGTTTTAAACTATACATTTGAACTGAGAATATTGTAAAGTGTTTGTTGGAGATAGCGATTATGCTAAATATTTAAGTATATACAATGACCCCAAGAAATTCACTCGTCTTCAGTCTTCATTTTGAAAAATTATTATATGAGATACTAGCAGTATCGCCCGGCGTTGCTCGGGTTTGTAAGGGAAATAACTATATAAGCATTTTTAGAGAGTTATAGCCAAAAAATAGCAAAAAATGCATTAAAAATGGAAAAGAAATTATGGTAATTTTTTTTTTTAATCGTTGACTCATTGTAGACATTTTTAGAGAGTTACTTCCCTTTTTTAATAGCGAAAAAATGCATTAAAATGGAAGAAAATGATGGTAATTTTTTTTTAAATCGTAGACTCATCGTAGACGCGTGCTAATACCCAGAAGGGCTCGATATGAATCACGACTATAAGATACCCGGTTTTGGTTAAACTGCACTGCAAAATGTGGGAGTAGTTAGGAATCTAAATCGTAGGAGACAGACACACAACTTGACTTTTATATATGAGATACATATACACATTTATTTCAAACTGCTTTAAAAATTTCTTTTGAAGAAAAAGTAAATATTTCTTCAACTTATTTGTTTCATTTGGTTTGCATATAATAGTTCTCTTTAGTATCATTGTTATAATATAGAACGCATATTATAGATGCGCGTTTTGAAATCACATATTTATTTCCAAAAGTACTTTAGCTATAGCATAGCCCACTCCTCTCTAAGTAGAGTATTTATAAGTGCCAGATAAATTATAATATTGCACAGCGGTATTGAAAATGCTAATTCCTTTTAAAGTGTACGTAAGCTGCTAATGGCTGTTATATTTCTGTGTGAGTATTACATAGTTCTCAGAACTTATATCGGTATTAAATGCATTGGCATTATCGTCTTAAATTTTAGTCATTTCAATGTGTTGATGGGCAAATTCTGCAAATTTAGAAGAAAATTGTAGTGGTTCTAGCACAGTCTATGTAGTAGGGATTTTTGCTAAAACAATAGAATTTAAGCATAACTAAATCTTTGATAGGCATTCATTGAAAGGTTCTTACAGCTGCTGCCTCAACATAAAAAATGTTATTATACATGAACTATACGACTCGCTTACTCCAAAATATAACTCCAGAGACTCAGACATGCCTACTTGACCAGGCAGGCATAGTTAGCTATGAGGTTTTCAAAGCTGAGGATACTTAACTTCTACAATAGGGAAAGGATATTGGTTTATACAAGGGAAAGCTTAGACTGTTATACGTGACATCACAAGGCAAACAAAAATTGCTGTGTACCATGAATGTGTACCATGAATATTGCTCCTTTACGCATGTGAGACATGGACCCTTTACAAACGTCATGTAAATGTCCATGAACGCTTCCATCAGAGATGTCTGAGACACATTCTAAATGTTGGCTGGACCTTGAAAACTCCAGATGCACAGGACTTGAGGAAAGCTTTTACCTTGAGTATTGAGCGATGGTGCACAAGCACCGGTTACGTCGGACTGGAAACATTGTTATAATAAATGATTGCAGAATTCCTAAACAGACGCTATATGAGGAACTTGTTAGTGGAAAGCGACCCTGGCAGATGCCAAGACTGCTATTTAAGGACTGTGTAAAGTCCTTATTAAAGGCCTGTGAAATGTGGGAGGTTGACTGGGAGAGCAATGCTGGCCACCACCAGGGATGGAGGAAATAAGTAAAGGAGGGGTACTGATATCTTTGAAAGAGCACGTATTCTTCATGAAGAATTTAAGCGTGCTGCTAGAAAACGCACGGCTAGTGTAGTGAATGGGAAGCTTTGTCTGCCTACAATGTTTGGAGTCGTGTATGTTTGTCAACAGCATGGTTCGTTAGTCACCAATGGAACCGTAAGTGTAGACTTGAGCGTACAATCTTCGTAAAGCTCAGTAACGGTTTTCTGCGGTCACGAATGTGCGGCCACCGTATACATGCGTCTACATACATACATGCATACATACATACATACATACATACATACATACATACATACATACATACATATATATATATATATATATATATATAGAGAGAGAGAGAGAGAGAGAGATACTTCGTTTTGGGATTTGGTTTGCGGGATTCTTTATGTGAGTTCGCGTGTTGAATCATATTATGTTTGGCGGTTGTATACCACGTGTTCAACCTGTTTGCTTTGTCACAGGCTCTTTGTATATTATGCCAGTCTTTGTTTCTATATTTAGAGCAGGTACCTTTGGTTTCATTAGGTATGATGTTATCTAACTTCTTTCTAGCACCCCTGTGTACTCGAATACTATCTTTCTGATCATATCCAGGGAATTGCATGAGGTGCATGAAGTTTTGTACATGTCTCTTTTTTTCATAGGCTTTGCCTAAAGGAGACACATTTTTCATTACCCTAACTAAGTCTGCTATCAGTATCTTAATTTCCATGTTGCGTGACAAAGCTGAGTTCTTGTGAACAACATATTTTGAACCTATGGGTTTCATGTAATAGGCGTGGTGGAGCTGCACTCTGTTTTTTGCAATCTCTAACCCAATTTCAGTATCAAGGATGGGTAGTCTATTGTTGGAGTGTCTAGTTGGGTAATCTATAGTACTCTTGATACTTTGGTGGATGGAGTTAGCTACTTGCAGGATGCTCTTCATTATGTCCCTCTCATTAATGTTAATAGAGTTGATTTTAACTATGATATGTCATCTACGTACCTACTGTAAAGTAGAGGAGTTGTGGACTGTTCTGTTTTGCTAAGGATTGATTAAGTTTTCTGTCCCATCAGGTCATGAAGAAGCCGGCCACATATCCAACTACACCGACACCAATGGCTGCACCTTGAGCCTGCAAGTATAGTTTCTTGTTAAACTTTACTATGTGGCTCTTCGCGGTGGTTCTTATGCTAATCATAGATTACCCCACTAGGAACCCTAACAACAGAATCCCTGTCCTTGATACTGAACTTTGCTTAGAGACTGTTAACAATAGAGAGATAAATTACCAAGACCTATGACGAAAAAGAAATGATGTATTCTTGTCAAAAGCAGAATGCTCTATCATGCACAATGACAGAAATTGTTTAAAAAATGGCTTTCTTTCTTTTCTAATTCTTGTTGTTCTTTTAAAACATTCATCCTAACTAATTGCTGCTATAATTTGATGTTACTGAACTTTCAATCCTGTATGACTGTCATGGACCGTTTGAAATTTTATGCTGTGCAACATTGAACCACATGCTTGTGACATAACCGATCTCTCTTTTCAGCTGTTAGCATTCTTCTAGCAGCAAAACCTCAAAGGATTAGAATAAATTGGAATGTTCTTCTGAAGTAATCTTATATGCATTACGACAGTGATGCTAATAAGACAATATTGTTTAAGGAATGACATTTGCAGGCCAAGATTTGACTGGGGAAAAAGATAAGCAGAGGTTAGTGATCGCACGAATGATGACTGTGTACAAGTGAGGTTGGCGCCAATAAGCAGTTAACTTTATAAGAGATTATATATATATACATCTATTTATATATACATATATATATATATATATATATATATATATATACATATATATGTATATATATATATATATATTATATATATATATATATATATATATTATATATATATATACATATATAAATAAATATTGATATATTTTTATTAGAGTCTTGAAGAATTAAGAACCGGGACAAAAGAAACGAAACAATCAACTGTTCAATATTAAATGGTTTTCTCAACATTTTTATTGTTCAGTCGTCTTTAAATGATGGCCGCCTTTGGTTATGTTTCATATTTTTGTCGCCAACTTATTGTTCATGACCGACAGTCTACGAGCATCAATAGGAAATCAATTGATAAAGGAGTCCTATATTTGAAATAGGAACCTTTTCTTCTTACGCAAAACGTAATATACAATACTATATGCACGCATATATGTCTGCGCGGAAATAGGTATATGTATATATATATATATATATATAGAGAGAGAGAGAGAGAGAGAGCGAGAGAGAGAGAGATAAATGCATACGTGCATACATACACATATATGCATATATGTATATATATAAATACTTATATTTATATATATGGACATACATATATGTATGTATATGTACGTATGCATATATGTATACATATGTATATATATATATATATATATATATATATATATATATAGAGAGAGAGAGAGAGAGAGAGACATACATGTATATATGTGTATGTATGCATGTAAGTAGCTCTCTCTATATATAAGTATATATATATATATATATATGTATGTATGTATATATATATATATATATATATATATATATATATATATATATATAAGGAGAGAGAGAGGGGCGATAGAAAAAACGATATCATAGCATATTAATAATGTATTGGGAACAACGTTTTGTGAATATATTCTTTTTGATGTAAATGTATGCTAGATGAATATACGGGTGAATACATTTATAGTCAACATACTCTCTTGTGTATGTGTATGTATGTATGTATGTATATATATATATATATATATATATATATATACTTATATATTCTTCCCTTTTCTTTTTGTTACTATACCCCCATATATATATGTATATATATATATATATATATATACATATATATATATATTATATATATATAATATATATATATATATATATATATATATATATATATGGGGGTATAGTAACAAAAAGAAAAGGGAAGAATTTTGATTATCCCCACGTGGTGATTTGCTATATATGTAAGAAATTACAGAAGGAAAATGCACACACTTTACATACTTTTTATACAATTTTTAATATTATATTGTTTGTCCGTCGGTTTCGCATTCGCTATTCATGACATTACTTAAATACGTATTTTCTGAAGTAAAATGTTTTGACCATTTTTTGTGTGGAGTTTATGAATGAAGGATTCAACAAATTATAAACATCTAAGTGGAGGTAATTGGCTATCGTTATTATTATGTACAGGGGTGATAACTGTTCATATTCCAGTAAGGTGTGGGATATATATATATATATATATATATATACACAAAAATTCAAAAACTAGAGTAATGTGGAGAAATATATACAGTGATAGGTATGTAATCGTGAATTAAAATATGTACAGAGATCAGAGTTGGTTATGCGTACATATTTAGACATGTTCTGTTCTTTTCGATGAATCAATTTTCTTTATTTAATCGTTCTTGTAATGAAATTGTATCTTTGCACTGGGAGAAGAGGAAGACTGTGAAATTTGGTTGATGTTGCCTGCACATCACTCTATGTGTTCACTTAAAGGAATCCCTCCGTATTGCGGGAACCGAAACTGCTCTTTATTTAGAGTGGTTCTCCGTCTCAGTGACATACTCGTCTGTCCTATATATGTATATCCACCACCCGAGTAGGTTATTACATAAATTAGATTCTCAGTGAAGTTGATTTTAATTGTTCACCTCTCTCCTTTTTGAAAAGGAATATCTGAACCTTGAAGTAGGTTGGGGCATGTTCCACTCTTTGGGCGTCCACATTTTTAACCGCAATTGTTAGAAGTCTCTTTAATGATTTGTATTGCTTTTTGCGTTTGAGGAATCTATGTCCTTTCAATATGCTGTTTATTTTTGGGTCTCTAGTTTGTAAAGGAATTTTCCCCAATAGTATTGTATGACTCATTGTTTTTAGGGTTCTGAGTTGATACATACAGTAGTGCTTTGAGATGAGGTGTAGTAGTACTGTTTTGAGGTTTCTCTTAAATGAATCAATGAATAAGCGCCATTCAGCTGGAACATGCTCTTGGAATAAACAGCGAAATAACTCATCAGTGTTATTACTGAAATAAAGTGGTCTATCAACAGAGAAGCATGAAGTGAGATTCCTATATCTCTTCCTGAAATGAGCAATACAAGCATCTTTCTTAAGCAGACACCTTTCTTGGAGACGAGATGCCAATAGTTCAGCTTTATCCTTCGACAATGACAACTCTCTAACTAAATCATTTAACTCGCCTTGAGAAAATTTCTGTGGTACGTCTTCATATTCAATCAGGAAATATGCATCCACAGCAGTAGTATTTTCTTCAGGAAATACATCTTCGTCAGATATCTGAAGGCCAATTTCTGATTGTATTGGAATAGGAATATCATCATCGTTGTGTGTCTTTTTGCTGATTCCAAGTTGGTCTTTACAGTAAACCCACATACATTAACGTTGCAGAAATAACAGTCCATGAAATGATCCTTTGGCTCTCTCCATATCATAAGTATTGCAAACGGCATTGCTCTCTTCCTCTTATTTAGCCAATCCCTTAGTCTATTTGAACATTCTGATCAGATGATGTGCAGGGCCCAACTCTTATCTTGATCCCTGAGAGAACAGCCAAAGTATAACTGGCAGATCTTCTTGATTTCATTTGTGATGGCACGTTGCTGAGCTTTGGCGGTAAATGAACCACAGACATAACAAAATAAGGACTTTTCTTGCAATGCCTGAAAACGCACAAACTCATCAAAGGCAAAAAGCAGCGCGAATCGCTAAAGAGACTGCTAAGAAATGCGAAGCTTTACAAAACAACCACGAAACCAACGGTAAAACAAAATGTGGACGCCCAAGCTGTGGAATCTACCCCAACTTACTTAAAGGCTCAGATTTCCTTTTCAAACAGAGGTTCACAATTAAAACTAGTTTCGCTTTTGCTTCTGAGAACTTAATTTATGTAGTAACCTGCACTGGTTGCGTACACAACTACATTGGACAGACGAGTATGTCCTTTAGACGGAGAACCAGACTACATAAAGAGAAAATCCGTTTCCCTAAATATAGTCAAATTCCTCTCGGCGAACATATAGAAAAATGTGCAGTTAACATCAAACCACATTTCACAATCTTCCCCTTCTACCAATGCAAAGACACAATTTCCCCACGAGAACATTTAAATAAATAAACTTTTTTCATTGAAAAATACAGAACACGTCTTAATATGAACGCATAACAAACTTTTATCTTTTTACATGTTTCAATTCACGATTATATCACTGTTCAAATTGATTTGATAAACCGTTCAATTTGATAAAGTGTACCATTATATTTAATTTGCCTAACTCAGATTTTGTTAAATTTTGATGTTGGTTTAAACTATAGAATTTGTATTGGTATGTAAAATCAAAAATCTTTCGTATTTTTGTCTTACAGCTGATAATATACAGCACTTATTTTATTGAACCATACCGCAAATTGACGTTTGAACAGATGAAAGCTCAACGAAACACATTCTGAGATCTTTCTTGATTTAATTCACAATTCTGTTGCGCCGATCGTTCGTGTTATTACTTATAAAACATTCCTTTTACTCCAGCTCACACACACTCTCACACGCATATATGTGTGTATGTGCTTGCGTGTATATATGTGAGTGTGTGAGAGAGAGAGACAGATAGAGAATCTACGTTGGTATTTACATGAATGCCTCTTATATTGGAAACTATTTACACTTGATTATTCTAAACTGTATCATTCATACATGGCGCATATAGCACGCATATAATGTTTCTATATTCATGTAACTCCATGATAAAGACAGTTTCATTTGCGGAATGCATTCCACAATTTGCCGTAAAGTTACTGCTTGATTATATTAAATGAAATCTTACATTGTATTATCTATTGAATTCCATCATTAAAATGTAAATCAGAATTTTGTGTATATTTCTTTTGCATTGTCAAAACTGGGGCAACATAGAGAGTATAATTTTGTATACTGATGAGCAGATTCAATATTTTTCGGAAAGATACAGTTGGATGTGGTTAGGTCAAGTATCTAAAAAAAATGTTCAGATCAGTCAAGTTCTGCCTCTGCACTTTACTCTAAATACTGTATTTTAAGTTAACTAGCATTTTCCTATTAAAAAATTCGACGATTCGATACTTCGTTAATTATTTTGACTTTTTCAAACTTATGTCACAATTTTACTCACGTATTGATTGGAAATCCATGAATAATCTCCGAAACCATTTCCTACGTTCCTATGAACCCACTTAATGTTGCTTTATAAAATTTCTTCTCGATCTAGAATATAAAAATAAACCGAATTGAATTGACAAAAATTGCAAATTATCCACTCAGAACTGAAAGCATTTTCGAAATTTTTCTCGCAATTTGTCATTACTTCATATTCACTCCAAATCGACTTATCGATATCATTTATGTTATAACAATTTATGGTAGTTAGCAAATGATACAGTTATTGACAAGTTCAAAGAATTTTCTTTTTTTTGCAATACTTGTATTGTTTGATTCCCGCTAACAACATATATTAGAATTTTCATGCAGAGTTTTCCATAGCTAATGGCTCTACAATGAATTGCGCAGCACGTATTAATTAATATATATGGAGCATCCACTTGTATTGATTTCGAATATTAATTATAGGTTTGGGATTATTTCAGCGAATCAAAAGTCCGCCGGATTAATGTAGTTATACTATTAGCATTTATCTTATGTATTTCCACGATCTGCTGTACCGGTGTGTTAGATAACATTCTGGTTTGGTTAATATAGAATACCAAGAGAATCTCTTGGTTGATTAACTCATTCTCTCTCTCTTTCTGAAGAATTAGCTATGAAGTTCATATATAAATGTTTATTAGTTTACACATTTCCTGAAATATTCAGCATACTATTGTCGAAACCATATAGCTACTTGAAATTACTGAAGTTGAAGTAATGTTCCTAATTAACTGAATAAGTATTGCTTTAATAATGTAATGGCTACAGTTTGCACGTTCCAATCTATTGTAGAATTCCTTATAATTATTCTCATGTAACCAAATTTATATAATTAAGATTCATTTACTACAAAATATCGGTTCCAAATTTTGGCACAAGGCAAGCGGTTTCGGGGTAGATCTATTACATAGACCCCACAGCTCAACTGGTAGTTATTTTATAAACCTCGAAATGATGAATAACAAAATCAACCTTGACGGAATTCAAACTCTGAACATAAAGACAGAGGGAATGCCGCTTAGCAATTTGCCAGGAGTGATAACGATTCGGACAGTTCACTGCCTTAATGTAATACAAACAATACTGAAGATAACTAAATATTTTAATATGTGAATAATTGTAGGGGTATTTAAAACAACTAGTAGTAGTCATTTTATAATTTTGAATGATATAAACGACTTTTGAATATATAATTAGAACAAACGTAGCACTGACATGAGCTTTGAAAAAAGACACAAAGTTAGAAAATATACAGCAAAATATTTGATTACAGGGCGAAACAACAGATTTTTACTTCTACATGCTCTTTCTTAAAACACATATAAAAAAAGATTTGAAAATCGTCTGATACTTGAAAAATAGTGGAATCCTCATTGGTATAAATTATAAGCGTAAATTTCTATTTGAACAAGCTTAGACTTCACAGTAGGTAAAACCCCAAATGCATTTTAAGTGTTGAGATATGTAATGATAAACATTTCACTTTGCATAACCTATTCCAATTCTGATTTTAAACCCTACTTCATATTATACTGCAAACACTCTCCAAATTTAGAGCGAATTTAGGTTTTAGAAGTGTAGTTTATTTATGTTGCACAAGCTTCGAATTTATAATCAAAGGAAAATATTCCTAAAGTGTATTCCTTACTGTTGCTTCCTCTCACATTATTTGTAATAGATTCTCTTTATATATATTTGTCATCGACCTGTTGTGATAACAAACACATTTTTCTCGGAGAGAAATATAAACACAGGACATAAAGAGAGAAAACTATTCTGATAACTGGAACAAGGACTAAAGGGTACGCCTTAACACTTTTGTCGTTCAGCGAAAATTGAATTTGAATTCCAATCACTTTAACTTCATGAAAGAAATCTGTAAAATATTAAGGGCAAAATTAGACATCTGTACTAATCCCGAAAAATTATTCATTGTGTATATTGTTAAAGGAAGTAAAAGTATCAGTCGCTTCAATAGATCCATAAATATTAGATAGTTAATATACATTGACCCTACCATCAATTCACCTGTGTAAGCCTCCCGAAATATTTTCAACTGAAGTGGATTGTCACGTTTCTTTATCAACGTCATGTGCAATAAATCCCTCAAACACAAACTTTATCAAGAATACGCTTTCTGACTAATCAAATGATGATATATCTTCAAACGTTTGTGCATGGTTGCGGGTGCATTCTAATTGATACGGGAAGCAAAATCAGTGGACTTCTGAATAACAGTGTTAACCGTTTCTATAATTTGTACAGATAATAAGTGTTTTAATGTCTCTTGCATGGTTGGGTTGGGTCGGTTTAAATCTGAATCGATACCGTAGGTATACTTATATATATATATATATTATATATATATATATATATATATATATATATATACGTTGGTATATATTTCTTTACTACCCACAAGAGGGGACGAACAATGAGACAAACGGATTAAGTCGATTTTATCGACCCCGAAAGGATGAAAGGCAAAGTCGACCTCGGCGGAATTTGAACTCAGAACTTAACGGCAGACAAAATACGGCTACGCATTTTGCCCGGCGTGCTAACGTTTATGCCAGCTCGCCGCCTTATACATATACGTTGGTATAAAGGACAAAGACGAAACATCAATTCCTAATATAATACATTGAAGAGGAAAATGGTAAAACAAAAATTAATGCTATGCAGATTAATTATACTGGTTTATTTTATTAATTAATTTTTCTTAGGAAAATGTAACGGTGAATTGTTTTCTTTCGAAATGTATTATAACATATACCCTTGAACTCATAACTCATTTATAAACCAATTCTTTTGACAAAGCACAAACAGATATCCTGTTACTAAACTTCTTTTCTTTATTTAAACAGAACTGTAAATGGTGAAACCATCGGAAAATTTGAAATATATGATTTACAAAGGAATAACAAGATGAAATAATTCAAAAGATTGATTCAAACGTTCATTCAATTCAATGTTCTTATCTATATTAGAGCCTTGAGTATTTATTCCAACAATTTGTAACAAACAAATACAATGCAATATAAAGAAATTCTATCTCAAGGATGATTAAAAGCGGAATGTTTAAAATTACAGCTTTTGAAAAAACAGATTAGTCTTAAATAAAATTAATTCATCACTAATAGGCGTCGAAAATGATTTTCTAACATCATTCAGCAGGAATTCGACAGAATTATATTCAAAGACGGGAGTTGACAATTCTGTCATTATAAAAGCTATTGTGATTGCTTGCGCCTTTTAGAAAATGGCTCAAAGCAAATGGAACATTTAAAACATTGGAAGATAAAGGAATGCAGAATTCTATAGCTGTTTTAAGTATATAATATAAGGCATCCGCAGTGCAATATTATCAGGTAATTAGGATAATGGGAAAATGCGAGGCGAGTTTTCAAAGTCGAACAAATATGTGGTAGTGGGGAAGGAGTATTTCTGTGTAATTTAGAGTCTCTACATTTGTAATTTGCTTTGTGTATGTTTGTAGTCTGGTGTCATACGGTCATTTGTGTCCATTTGGGTTGTTGTGGTGTTAGCAATACTTATTATTGGGTTGTAAATTTAGAGTCTACTGCTGTTGTTGTTCAATGTTTTCCTGCTGTTCCCTTTAGTAGCCTGTTTCTGATTCTGTTGCTCTTGGCACTGTTGCTGTTGTTGTTGGTATTGTTGATGATACTACTACTTTATTACACATGCTACTATTGTGGGGGTGTCAGCACTTCTTGTGTGAAGCATTTCCTTTTTTTGTTTCAGAATGCAAAACGGACTGAGATACTTTGCGTAGCTATATATATGGATTCTTGACCTTTTGTCCTGAACTACTATGAAACTTTGCAAGCTGTTTGTTAAGTGGATCATTTCAGGAATAGACTCTGTATTTTGGTCTATTTGGATTAATAATTTTACCCTTGGGCGTTAACAATTTTCCTTTCTCTTACCATTGACTTGTAGAAATATTAATTTCATTTTCTATGCCATATATTACAGCCTACACACGCAAGGGTTTATCTATTTCTAGTGGTACCTTGTCTACTTTTGTTTTTATCACTCTCTGAGCGAGGTCATTTAGAATCAGCAGGATTTCGTCACAACAATCTGTAAGCTTCTTTATCTGTTTGAAGCTTCATATTAACTATTCCAAGGCGTTTTCCATGGATGACATAAGTTTTATGACGCCAGTTGGCTTAAGGCACTTTGCAATCTGGACCTGCATGGCTCCAGACGATTCCTTTTGAATGCAATACATTTATTTATATTTGAATGCAATACATTTATATATTTTTGTTTTTCTTTGAACTGTCTGTTCACTTCGTTGCATGTTTCGGTATATTCTTATGCCATTTTTGGCGAGAAGTACATTTCCATTGTTTATCTTTCTTCCGACAAATTAAAACTGCCTCTAAATGTTTGCTTGTATTTGCGAAACAGTTTTCAAAATACTTGCAAGCTTTAAGTTATATCGTTTTCATTGTATTAAAGTTTGCAGTGATGGTATAAGTGGAGGCTTTCTTTGTGTTTCAATATTGACTTTTCTTGCTTGTTGTAGTTGTTACTTTTCTAGCGGTGTGAGGTGTAGTGGCACTATTGTTTTAACCTTCCTTTTCATTTGTGTTGTTATATTTTTATTATTGCTGTTATTGTTTCCGTTGATATGGGTATTCGTTACGTCTAGCAGCAAGTTGTGGGAAACGATTTTCGAAATGGCTTTTCTAAGCTCCATTTCCTCCCCTGAGTTGAAAAACCATATCGTTTTTGCAATAAGCTAGCTAACCCCACATGATTCTAGACAGGTTCACAACAAAATAATGCAATACAAACTAAATAGGCTTTCTTTAAAAACAGCAACATTCGATAACGACACGCTAAAGAAAAAGTGACTCCGAATATCACATTCATAAATATCACAGTGTAGGATATGCTCTGAGAAGGGGGAAGTATAAATTATATTGTTAGTGAGTGCTGTAAGCACGCACAACACGAATGAAAAAGGAGACACGAAAATGTGGCCAGATACGTTCACTGGCTGTTGTGCGGTAATAATAATAATAATAATAATAATAATAATAATAATAATAATAATAATAATAATAATAATAATAATAATAATAATAAAGCAAAAGTCAAACATAGAATAATAATAATAATAATAATAATAGTAATAATAATAAGAAGAAGATATACTGGGGACGTTTAACATGTGAAAGCGAAATCTGTCCAAAAACATCGGGAATATAGACATCACATGGTGCAAAAAGTAACAGACAAAGTGTTGGACTATATTGGAGTAAGTAATACTCCTTGAAATTTATTTCTATTTTCCAAATGAAGTTATGTATTTCAACTGTATATCTTCTCCATTACTCGCACATCACATGTAAACACGCTTGCCACATAACGAGCCAATCAACACCGGACCAGCTCCGTCCCAGGATATCATGCACAAAAAAAATTTTAATAAATTAATACTGGTATTATTCAACCCAAGAATACCAAAGTGGAAGTACGTTTTTAAACTTGTTACACAAAAAGTACGAGAAAGTACAGGTGCAAAACCATTTAATACCAAAAATGAACGAACCGGTACCCTACGAAAATAATGACCGTCAACATAAAGGGCCGGACGTTATTTCCCATGTCACGCAAATAAAATTTTAAAAAGCATAAATGGACATAAGTGGAGGCGCGTGGCTTAGTGGTTAGGGCGTCAGCATCATGATCGTAAGATTGTGGTTTCGATTCCTGGACCGGGCGATGCGTTGTATTCCTGAGCACATTGTTCCAGTCGACTCAGCTGGCAAAAATGAGTAACGCTGCGATGGACTGCAATGGACTAGCTGGGGAAAACATAAGCTATTGAAACCGGGAAACCGGGCCTATGAGCCTGGCTTTAAAAGGGCGCAATTAGTTATTATATTATTATTATATATATATGTGTGTGTGTGTGTGTGTGTGTGTGTGCGCGCGCGCGTGTGTGTGTGTGTGTGTGTGTAAAACATGAAGACAGGCGTAACATTTCCAACAAAAGTGAAGTAAACAACGAAAGACAACAAACCCAGACCGTAGGCATGTGTAATTATTAGCAAAATGCACCAAACTAGAACACCAAATATGAACGGGAGGGAATACGAAACACATCGCACCACCTCGCACACACTACTACTAACTAATTCCCACATATTTATGTGTGTGTGTGTGTGTGTGTGTGTGTGTGTGTGTGTGTGTGTGTGGTTTGTATGTATATGTATATATCATTCAACCACTACCGTGGTTGAATAAATTCTTAAGTCCACCATTTCTTCAATCGCAGCAGCTTCCAAGCTTCACCACTAATTCAGTTCTCAACTAAATTGCAAACTGTTAATAGTTTTAAGGAGGACAGCCCCTCAGCTACACTTTAGTATAAATAGTTTGAGATTTGGTTCAGTAGATAAGTTGCATCAAAATATCTGGGGGGCAGTAAGTCACCTATTCACTTTCAATCAACGTAAAAGTATACTTTTCTTAGGTTTAAATTATAGAAAAATGTAAGAGAAAAAGGGAGTAACGGTTCAGGTATAAGGAATAAATAATATATAACTAAAATGAATGCTTACGCTCTAAGACGACGAGCTGGCAGAAACGTTAGCACACCGGGCGAAATGCGTAGCCGTATTTCGTCTGCCGTTACGTTCTGAGTTCGAATTCCGCCGTGGTCGACTTTGCCTTTCATCCTTACGGGGCCGATAAAATAAGTACCAATTACGGACTGGGGTCGATATAATTGACTTAATCCGTTTGTCTGTCCTTGTTTGTCCACTCTGTGTTTAGCCCCTCGTGGGTAGTAAAGAAAGAAGTATTTAACCTGTGTTTATTCTTTGAGTTCAATACGTACAGATTGTTAAATTAATATTTTTTAACTAATCAATTTGAAACTTCCGATACTGGTACAATGTGTCACATTCAACATGGTTTACTCCTAACGTTTTTGACAAAATTTTGTATTTTAGAAGTTATTTCGTCGCAAGTTACAGAGTGACAATGGACAAATTCTTGTTTGATAAGTGCCAATGCACGAAACGCTCAGGTTGGTTTTGACTTACTCTCTAACTTCTGCCGATGATATATTTGCATATTATACATATATGTGTAAAACAATCTCATCACACAATGAAAGAATCATTACCTGGTCGCTCGACACGCTAAAAATTGCAGCCAATGTATTCCCCTGCCCAGTATTTTATGAGGTAAATTCCTAAATTATTAATTGACATGTTATTAATTATCTTATAATAGCAAAGCCTGGAAAAATCATGGTTTAAATGGAAAAATGTGAGCATGAAAAGTAATATTCTTAAGATAATAAACCTGGAAAAGTGCAAGACATTTTGTTACACCTGTAAAGGTATAGGACAAACTATTACTTCAGGTAAAGTAAAGAATTAGAAACCTTTTACTTAAAATATTGCAGCTATAATTAAAATTTGAATATTAAAAATTATTTTATTATAGTTTACAAATAACACTATGAATATTTAAGTAGAATTTGGCTAATATATTACTTTAAATATAGAAAAAGGTGACTAATTAGGCAAATTTACAAATTAGCTGAACGGTTTTGTACAATAAATTTAAAAGCTGAGAATTGTAGAGTGTGATAAATTAGAAGAACTGGCATTCTTTGCTGCAATAAAAAAAAGGAAACAAAAAAAATAGTAAAACGTTTCTTATTCTTTGCTTTACTTGAAGTAATAAGTTTTCTCCTATACTTTTACAAGTGTAATAAATTGTCCTGTACTTTTCCAGAGTTATAATCTTGAGAATATTAATTATCATGCTCGTATTTTTTCATATAATATATATATATATATTATATATATATATATATATATTATATATATATATATATATATATATATATATATATATATTATATATATATATATATATATATATATATATATATATATATCTATATATATATATATAATATATATATATATATATAGATATATATATATATATATATATATATATATATATATATATATATTATATATTATATATATATATATATATATATATATATATATATATATATATATATATATATATATATCTATATATATATATTTAGAAATGAAAGTATATACGACGAGCTGGCAGAAGTGTGAGCACGCCGGGTGAAATGCGTAGTGGTATTTCGTCTGCGTTACGTTGTGAGTTCAAATTCCGCCGAGGTCGTCTTTGCCTTTCATCCTTTCGGGGTCGATAAATTAAGTACCAGTTACGCACTGGGGTCGATGTAATCGACTTAATACCTATGTCTGTCCTTGTTTGTCCCCTCTGTGTTTAGCCCCTTGTGGGTAATAAAGAAATAGGTATTTCGTCTGCCGTTACGTTCTGAGTTCAAATTCCAAGCGATTTGCTATTAAAGGAATATATGGAACGAAGTGAAGAGTGATTTTATTTGAAGCCTCTTATAGGCTTTAGCATCCAATTCGGTCCTGATAAATTAAAGAGTAAAATCTATTAATACTATAATCATCAATCTTGTAGTAACATACCAGCGATCACCTGAAGCAATTTTAGAACATTGATCAAAAGTGTCCAAAACGTTCAGATAAAATGTTATCATTATTTACAAAATGATTTTAAAATTCATGAACATATGATAATCAATTAATAATGAAGGAAGTGTTTCCTTAATTTTGAACGAAGTATATCTGTGTAAACCATTTGAAGGAGATGGCATGATTAGTATTTCTAATATAGACAGTGAAAAATGCATTTTAAATATCGCCCATTATCATCTAAGGAATTATTTCTGCTTGGACTTGGAAAGCTAGGCAAAGATCATAAGGTATTAGGCCCAAATTCATATAATTTTGTAACAATTCACCTATGCATTCAAGCACACAGTAATTTCTTTAATACTGTTTGCCGGAGTACTAGCTCTCATGTTACTATTGGCGGTGTTATCCCTACAACTCAAAGGTGAATAAAATCAAAATAAGCAACAAGATATCAAGAGATGCAGTACAACCATTTGAAGCGGCTCCATTTAATTGAACAATGCAATCGTTATATCAATTTAAATGCAAGGCTATCCTCAGCTGCATAAATAGTATTTTTAATCAGTTGGACACGTACGAGGGGCGTTCAATAAGTAATGCCCCTGACCCACTTCCCATAGCAGTAGAGCAACGAAACTTGGCACAGTTATTAGTCTTCTTCTACATAGAAACCAATCAGAGTTACGCAGTTCTCCCATCGTTTGATGCAGTTCTGGAGACCGTTTTTGTAGAAGACCCCAGCTTGGTCCTCCAACCACGACGTGACTTCAGAAATCAAGGCTGCATCATCTGGGAAACGCTTTCCTTTCAAAAACAACTTCATGGCTGGGAAGAAGTGAAAATCCGAGGGTGCAAGGTCAAGAGAGTAGGGGCATGGGAGAGGAGTTCATAGCCGCACGCCTGTGCTTCTGATCTGGGGACCATCGAGTTGTGGACCGGAGGGTTGTCTTACAGGAGGAGGATGCCTTTACTGATCTTGCCCCGCCTCTTGATTTTGATAGCTTCTCTTAATTTCATCAAAAGTGAAGCATAATAGGCTCCTGTAATTGTGGTACCCTTTGCCAGGAAATCTGTCATCACTACTCCGTCCTGGTCCCAGAAGACTGTGAGTATGACCTTGCTAGCGGAGGGATGCACCCTTGCCTTCTTTGGAGGAGGTGAGTCACGGAGCTTCCACTGCATTGACTGGGCTTTTGTCTCTGGATCATAGTGATGGACCCAGGTTTCATCCTGTGTAATCAGCCTTTTGAAAAATTTTGACTCATCTTCTTGGCACATCTCCAAATTCATCCTCGAGCACTCGACGCGTTCTTGCTTCCGGAAAGGTGTGAGCAACCTGGGAATCCATCTGGCAGACACCGTTTGCATATGCAAATGGTCATGAATGATTGGTTTCCACAGACCCGGTACTAATCTTGACCTCATGGGCTATTTGGCGAACTTCCAAAATGGCAGCCTCAACTTGACGGACAGACGCCTCATCAATAGCAGTAGGGGGGCGACCAGATCTGGGAGCTGTTTCCACAGAGTTCCGACCATGTTTGAATTCACAATGCCAGCGTTTTACAAGGTCATATGATGGGGCATCATCACCATAAGTTACTTTCATTTCATCAAAAGTCTCCCGTGATGTGCGTCCTTTCAAATATAAAAAGCGGATCACTGCCCGACACTCAACAGGCTCCATTTCACACTTGAACTATTCTCCTCGAGAACTATTCTCCTCGAGAACTATTCTCCTCGAGAATAGTTCAGTTATCACTAATAACTTCATACATTCATCGACTGAGCCATAAACCATTCGCGGCCCCACTACGCACCCGACATATACAAATATACTTTTATATATATATATATACATCTAAGATAGGATAAAATTTAAAAAAAAACAATTTTATCAATGACCAGCATATTAAAAAATACCTTTTAAAGGTTAAATTTATAAATAACTTATAACACGAGGGCAAAAGAAAAAAACATTCTAATGCCAAATATGCCGGAAATAGACAAATTGTCAATAACCATTATAATTTATCACTATTAACATGCATCTCGAAACTAGCCGACAGAAATTTCTAAAAAATTCCGATATTACCGTATTGGTCCCAATTTCAAAGTTAATTCATAAGAATTTTCTCCTCGTCAGCGATAAATACGTAAGACATAAATGAAATACATACTGATACCCATTCCATGGGTATGAGTAAGTATACAGAGATTATAAGCAATGTAAGATTCTCTTAAACTTGGTCATTCCCAGGAGGGAATTTATATAGAGTGTAGAAGAGTCAAGGTTTGTATTTAAAATGACCTAAAAATAGGGAGTGTATTAGTATGGTTAAATTGAAATCAGAGAGGAATGAAATTGAGACAAAAAAGAGAGAATAAAGAGGAGAGAAAGAAAGAATGAAAGAGAAAGGAGAGAGAAGATAAGTAAAAATAACAAAATAATAAAAAAAAATAAAAGACAAAATCCCTGAAGATATGAATAAAGGGAATAAAAAAAGAAAAAAGAAAAATTAAGATATAGATCAGTGGTGAGGCAAATATATGAAGAATTAAGGAAATAGCAGTGTTAAGTAGTCTGAGAAAATATGTATGTGAAGATGTATATACATGTATATGGCAGAAAAGTTGCAAAAGATAAGTTACAAATACAAGCCTTATTCGCATGCGTATGCCCTCATACACGCTCACTTATACGCTCATCCTCATATATATATATATATATTATATATATAATATATATATATATATATATATATATGTATATATATATATATATATATATATATTATATATATATATATATATATATATATTATATATGTATGCATGTATGTATGTATGTACGTATATATGTATGTTTGTATGTATGTATATTAGAGTCTTCCGCAAAATATCCCTCCACAAATATTCATTGACAATCCATTGTTCACTCCAAATAATCCTATAGCGTACTTCTCTTGCTTTGGCATAAGGGGATCAAACACGGACACACTTGGTTGCGAAGCAAACTTTGTAACCACGTGAATAGCTATTTGCATTTTCCGGAAATGCAAAAGTTGAAAACAAAAGTCTTCTATTAATTCTTATAAATGCATTTACCAATGAAACTTTAGATGATTCAATGTTACTAACGATAAAATAGACGGTCTTTTAATATATCAATGCGCTTGAAACAGGCGAACCAATTAGTTACGTTACTGAAGCTATTTCTATAGGTTAATCTAAAGACGTAATGTCATTTTTGCCGTCCATTATATGTTTAGATGTAACGATTATGTGCATTTCTTATTTATTCATTTAGAAATAAATTAGATAAAAGGATTTTAGGAATTGATACGCATTAGCAGTGATTTAATTATTATAGCTTTGGAGATTGTTTACTGAAGCATCAGAAATAAGTTTCCTTCCAGCTTCGTTAATGATTAAAGTGTTTGTTGTTCGTTTTGTTCAGTAAACACACTTGACTTCAATCAACTTTTGCCCTGTAAGTATGTTTTATTTTATTTCTTCGTAAGAGAAGTCCGATTTCCTCGTAAATCAGTTTCTAACAGAGATTCAATGCCTAGAATATGGCATTTTCTTTTTTGGACGTTCAACAAATCGACCCATTTTTGGCGTGACATTTATGTTTTTATTTTGGAATCTATCATTCGCCGAGTCTATGTTTAATTGGCTGTAGAAGGTGGTTACGAAAGCCGTAGCGTTTATCTTGAAATTTTGTATGCAAGAAGCCAGAGATTATTTACCTGTTAGCATTTACATATATGCTAAATCATCTTTATAATACAACTTATATATTGTAGTAAAATGTACATGTTCTTTGTTTTTAAACGCACTGTTTAAAACTAGCTTCACCTGAGCTAATACAAACTAGAAATGTTAAATATCTCTCAACTCGGAGAAAGTTTGTGAACAAAATATTGCAGAACATTTTGTTTGCGTATGCCCGTCCCCTGATTATATGCATATGTGAGAAACAAATTTGCTACTTCACCGGGCCATATGTTTCAATCAGGGATTCAGAAAAAGTAGTCATTCTCAACGGATATTAATTTGGCACATAATGTGTTGTATTGAAATATCAAAAGCGAAATTGGAAAGACTTCTGCAATAGTAATTACAAGAATTGTCTCTAAACATGGCCTGAAATATAGTGGAGAGGCTAGTTAATTATATCTGCTCCAGTATTTCATTGCAGCTCTTTGTATAATGCATAACTACAGAATATAAATTGTTTCCCACTGGTCAGGCAACATGCGACAGAAAAATACCAACCAAATCAACACAACACCACAGTATTTTTTCACAATGTAACCACACACACATTTATTGTAAGAAATAATATTTAACATATCAGCACGTACGTTAAATGATGTTATAATTATAATTATATGATAAACTTAGGAATTACTATTATCTTTGCAGTTTTCGAACTAATTCTGAGATAAGGCAAGTACGATGTATGCTATTGTTGACTTGTATACTTGTACCATTCGCAAGTACTGAAATTCCATAACAGCACTTGATATTCAAGATGTAATGTTAGGTCTTAAAGCAGAATTGTGTGAAGCCTAATATAATGCTGTTTCGTCAATGTTTAGATTCGTTGCGCCGATTTCAAACATTTAAATAAAACTGACATCTAATTTGTCTTCTACTCACTGTCATTAAATGTAAATGAAACACTAGATTGTATTTAAATGACTATAATCATTCTATGTAAAATTTTTCGCTCTTATAAAGAGAAAGTGAAGGAATTTACTTCACAGAAATATTTACTGAAATTAACGCAGCAAACTGAACAGGATCGTTCCCACGTTTGGCAAAATGCTTAGCAGCATTTCTTCCGGTTTTACGTTCGGAGATGAAACTCCACCGAAGTTGGCTTCGTCTTTAATCTTTTTTAAATAAGTATTGTTCGAACATTAGGGTCAAAATAATCGCCCCATCCCGTAGCCCGAAATTGCTAGCTTTATGCCAAACTTTAAAACTAATATTTAATGTAATGCATTCCTGCCGAGCTGGAATATTGTTAAACTAATATTACAGTGCTTTATCCTGATATATATGTATAATGCTAATGGATGGAAGGCAGATATATAAGAGCAACTCCCAAAATATTCGTCTATTTTGCAATTCTTTTAGACGAGACCTGTAACTATGTATTATTTTCGCAGAACTCGCATACTGCTATTACCTTAGTTCGACCTGTACATGATGGCTAATGTCTCATTTCCAGAAATAATTGCGCTTAATTGTATTTAACACCATGACTATAAGATATGAGTTGGTTCAAAGTGAAAATAGCAACAACGTGACAGAAAGCGTAAAGTCTAGAACCCTTGCCGCATCGTACTTCGTGACGTTCGTTTAACTTCTGAAGTCATGTTGTAGTAGGTATTACTAGTTAATTATTACTATCAATTTAATCATCCGTGCTTGTCTTTAGAATGTATGAGTTTTTACCGAAGCAGGGACTTAATAATGTTTTTCAGTATACAAGTCTTGTTGGAACCGTCTTAGTGATCATCAACTCATCTAGATTATTTCAAACAATCGCCAGTTAAATTGACGCTTCTTCCTCTTTATCAACTTGAGGTTTAACTTAATGTATGAAATAGTTATTATTATTATTATTCAGTAGTTTTATTTTTATAGCGTGCTTTCACTTCACTACCGAGCGCAGCTCTGTGTGCCTTGGGTATGTGCTGTGATTTGTTGTGATGCTCTGATGGTTATTGTATGGAAAGTGTTCTGCGTAGGATGTGTGCAGTGCCTAGTAGTGCAATTTTCTGTATGTTATATGTGTTTGTAAGTCCTGGTGTTTTTGTTATGTATTTGTCTGAATATTTTTTTATCATGCCTAATGCACCTACTATGATAGGAATTGTTTCTGTTTTCAGGTTCCACATTCTGGTTACCTCTATTTCCAGGTCTTTGTATTTTGAGAGTTTCTCCATTTCTTTTAGAGACACGTTGTCATCTGCCGGTATTGATACATCAATTAGAAAGCATTTTTTTTCTTCGTGATCTCTGACAACTATATCTGGTCTGTTGGCCATTATTATTATTATTGTTATTGTTATTATTATTATTATTATTTTATTATTATTATTAGTATTATTATTATTATTATTATCATTGAACAACTTTTAAATAGTTAATGTCTTGTTATGTTTCCTCTGATTTTCCTTTACATATTATAATAGCTTTCTTTGTGAATTTAGGCTGACTTCGTTTATAATTTTTCTATTAACATTGATTCAAAATATAAAATGTTTTGGCCATATTTGGTGATTCAAAATTAAGCGAATGATGTTTCATGACAATTAATTCCAAATGAAATGCAAAAAAGAGAAAAGACTAAATTAATATTACATGTTATATTTCCCAGCGTATGTAATCTTTGTGAAAATTAAATAGCATTTCTAATTAAGTTAATCGTGGTGACATGATAATATATTCCTGTGAGCAGTTTATTTGCATTACATTATTCAGTTATTTTGAATAAATTTTTCTTCCACGATTCATACAATGTTATTTGGTTATTCTAAGAATATATCGTAGATGAGTGTTTTGCTTTTAGTTTTATTTGTTTTAAAAGCTGGAGCAAAATCCACCCACCATTCCTTTGTGCTACATAAAACAGTTCATCGTCAGAGTCGTTATATAAAAGAAATATTTAATCTAAAACTACATACAACATGAAAACAAAATTGATATAATCATAAAGTGGAATGAAACATAATTTGAATTTTTGCTATCGACTTAATTACATAATAATACATCATGGAACTAATTAATTCAGAAATTCGTGGTATACTGGGGTTAGCTAAAAACATAATGTTTTGTAAACTATACTACACTTCGTAGATTTTCCCCAAAAGGTGTAAGGATATAATACAGTGAAAGATACTACAAATATAGAAACTGCTGCGTTACAAATCATACAAGAGATGTTATATTTGCAGTAGTCAAATACGGGATGGAATATTTTTGCCTGCTACCACTATAATTCAGAGCATTATCAGAACGCTGCCACGAGAATTATTTGAGGGGTGAATACATATACATACATATATACTGAGGGATCGGAGTTCTCTTTCAAACAGGATCAACGTTTTACAGTGATTAACAACTTCACAAGTGCATCAGAAAATCTAACTTATGTATCAACTTGCTCTGAGTGTCGAGAGCAATATATAGGCCAAATCAAACGCAGTCTACGCTCAAGGATGGCTCTACATAGATCACAGATCAAAATTCGGGAATACAGAAAAATAGAATTCAGCCAACACAACGATGTCTGCGCTACTAACAAGCAACCCAGTTTCCGAATTGTTTCCCCCTATAACTTCAGGGACGACGCAACCTGTAGTCAGCGCATTAGTAAAGAGTTTATTTTATCACAAAATATAAAGCCTTTTTGAATGTCTCCACCCCAAATAAGATTATTACAAGGGCCTTGGAATATTACCCACTGAAATATTAAATTCGTTATATTCAGAATAGTCACTACTATTACAACCACAACAGGTAACTTTTAGGTCATTTGACCATTTAAAAGGATTCAACCAACATCGTACTACTGTCATAACACACCTGCATTTTTATTGTTGTTGTTGTTGTTGTCGTTGTTGTTGTTCTTCTTCTTCTTCTTCTTCTTCTTCTTCTTCTTCACCACCCCCTTTCTCAACTATCACTGCTGCTTAAACGATCAAAACCAAGAACTCATATCAAATATTAAGTTTAAGTTAATTGAGTTAATTATTTGGCTCAAAAAGCAAAAAGCAAGGCCATGTAGGGGGACATGGAGTTATGAACGGGGAGGGTGTTCATGCAAAGAGTTCAGGCCATTTCTGGTCAAGAGAGACTTTGAACCGAGGGGTCGTTGGCATCTTCACTATCTCGTCCGGCAGCTTATTCCACGGATCCGCAACCCGGATGGGGCTGGATTGTGTGAGGTAGTGTTACGAGGGAGGGGTAACGATGAAGGGAGAGGGAGAAGGGAGAAGGTGGATAGGAGTGCAGAGAAGAGAGGAGAGTAGTAGTGAAGAGAAGAGTAGGAGTCGGAGAAAGGGAGGAGAGGTGGGTGGGAGAAAGTAGGTGTGAGAGGGAGAGAGGAGTAGAGAGGTGGTTAGATAAAGAAGGGACGAGAGTTGAGCCCATGTGGCGCAAAGTAGCCGAAACGGGAGCCCGGATGGCCCCTGTGCAAGGACAATCCGAACACACACCGGAGTAAGCAGATAAATGCGATAAAACGTGGAAAAACAGTAATCGAATACCAGAAGTAGAGTAATATGCTTTATTTAATAGCAGCAGAAATATCACAAAAACTGTTACTCAGAGTTTTACGTTCCTGTTCGTTTGACGAACGGGCACCTGAAACATTTTTGTGGCATTTCTGCTGCTATTCAATAAAGTATGTATATATATATATTTATTTATATATATATATATATATATATATATATATATATATATATATATATATATATAACTTATAATCAAGGGCAAAAGAAAAAAATTCCAATGCCAAATATGCCGAAAATAGGCTTAAATAGTCAATAACAACATATAATTCATCACTATAAGTACACGTCTCGAAGCAAGCCGACAGAAATTTCTAAAAAATTCCGTTATTACCGAATCGGTATATTTAATACTTACCCTTGTAGTTTACGACTTTTTTCCAAAGTTCAACAAGATTTTCAATACCTCGTTGATAGAAATCACCCAATTTCGACCAAGCTCTCAATTCTGCATCAGTATTGAACGTAACTCCGCGCATAGCATTTGAAAGAGATCGAAAGAGGTGGAAATCTATTGGTACCAAACAGGAGAGTACGGCAGGTGTGGCAGCACTACCCAGCCATGCGTTTGAATGGCTTGCTTGGTCATATTGGCGATATGAGGGCGGGCATTGTCGTGCAGCAGAACTCCATGCTGACGATTAGGTGTTTTCTCATGAAAAGTCTTGTTGAGTCCTTCCATCTGTTGAACATAGACCTCCGCGCTGACCGTTTGTTTCCGTTCATGCAATTCATAATAGATAATCCCTTCCCAGTTCCACCATACGCACAACATGGTTTTACGCGGATGAAGATCTTGTTTCACGTGCGGTATCGCTTGTTTACCGGGGTTAGGCCATTCCTTATACAGGTTTATTTTGATGTACAGGCACCATTTCTCGTCGCTAGTAAGGATTCGGTAAATAAATCGTTGCATGTGTCCATGAGTTGAGCGGTGTCAAGCAAGCAAACCAGAGGATGTTGTGGCTCGTTGATTTTTGTCATTGGCACTTAAAGCATGTGGAACCCATGCTCCATACTTCTGAAGCTTTCCCACCGAGTGAAAATGCCGCCCTATAACAGTGTGGGAGCATTCTCTTTTCCCTGCCATTTCCCTTGTCGTTTGACGAGAATTTTCGTGCAAAAGTTGGTTTAATCGCTCTTCATCGAAGACAACTGGACGGCCAGATCTAGGTGCGTCTTTGGGGTTAAAATTTCCGTTTTTTAACTTGGCATACCAATCACGAGCGGTTCTGTCAGCTGTGGCACCCTCTCCATACACAGAACAAATGTCACGAGCAGCTTTTGCGGCCTTCGAACCTTTATTAAATACAAAAAGAAGGTGTCGAATATGCTCTGTTTTCTTAACTTGACATTCCATTTTAATGATCTCAAAGTAAACAAAAATTAACTAAAATTTATTAGAAAAAAACCAATATAGATTCCAAAATGATTCAAAAATAGAATTCTGGAAAGAAAATAGATTCTAAAATTTAAAAACGCAATAAATTCCAGTATCAAAAAAAGACAGCGGGAACTTAGTTGCCAACCCCATACTTCAAATTTGTATCTCTGTCGTCTTTCACGGAAAATGTAAAGCAATATACGCTACATAATATGTACTAAAACATACATTATAACTCTTCCATTCTACTCAAACTATTACTCAAAGCTTTTTACATTCTTGTTCATTATTATTATTATTATTTACATTCTTGTTCATTATTATTATTATTATTATTATTATTATTATTATTATTATATTATTATTATTATTATTATTATTATTTTTATTATTATTATTATTATTATTATTATTATTATTATTATTGTTATTATTATCATGTTTTAGACAGGATAATTTCTACCTGTCTCAAAAACACAGATTTGAAATTACCATTAACGTTTTCTAGGGATACTGGAAATGGACCATCGTTTTTATCAGATGTTCAGATTTTGTCTGAAAGCATCTTGGGGTGAAAATGAAGTCAAACAGTCGGATTAATCACCATAGAAAATTACTTCTGCATTTCTTTTTCTGTCTGTATAGAATTCAATAGCTTGATGAACTATCTTTCACCTTACTAATATGTTTAAAGTTATTTATCATTTAGATATGTGTGATTTGGCGAGTTTCACTATCATGTATAGCAGTGAAGCAAAAAGTTAAATATACCAACGCAGCGTATTCCAATATCCCCAGGTATTTATTGCGAAATATATTACAACTTGATAAATATTCATAGATATAGCGCTGTTTTATAGCACTTCAGATGAGTACGAAGCAGATGGAGTGATTAACTCACAAAGACACGAATACAATAAATTGTCCTTAATATTCTGTGAAAGGAATGAAAAAATCTTATATATATTATATAAGTGAACGCCTAAGATATTCAAGTTGATGTTTTTGGTCACTGTCATTCTTGTTTTTGCTGTTGTTGCTTCTATTGATGTTGCTTAGCATCGTGACTTCACTTATCGGAACAGATCTATTGGCAAATGCGTTGCTGCTATAATACGAAACGTATTTTACGCAGAGTAAAATTATGCCTACACAAACGAATATACTATTTCTCTTTTAGACGGACGGAAACACTTTATTAAATAATATGGCTGCTGTTTCTAGCTGGTTGAACATAGCATATAAGCTCCTCTGTCAGCGCATAATTATGCATAATGATTATAAGGATTGAACAACATACCAGAATATTTTATCTCTAACGCTTTATTAATGCCTATGAATACTTAATACGTAATATCTGTGTTCACGTAACTATAAAAGGTAACATTTATTTAATATTTTATGCAGACACATAGGGAATAGTCTCAAATATATGCAATTCATCACAATATAGGTCAGCATTTAAATACCAGGATTATGATGCGAAAGTGAATCGGAAACAATGTTTTCATTTAGTCAGAGATTATTATCATATAAATTAAAGTGCGTTGCATAAATATTTCAAAAGCACCATCTGTAGAGATATTTCCCTTGTCTTTTAGTTTCAAGCCCTTTAATGACTGATAGGAGTAACATCATGGTATCGTAGGCATTAATACACAACGTGGAGCACACAGCTCTCTCGTTCGCACGAGAGCATATTACAAATAATAGCAAAACAGACGGACCTACAAAATGAGTTGCAGAAAGTGGAGAGTACGATGAATTTTAGTAGAAATGTCCTGACGTCGTTCATTCGACGTTGACTTAAATGACATCAGATATTTAAATGTTTCTCTCTTGTTTCTCATTTTCTCTCCCTTTCTCACCTTCCCTCTTCCTCTGACTTTACATGTGGAAGCATATTTCGCTTTTTGTGTACGTGAAGAGATGATGTGTTTATGCCAATTGTGTTCAATTAATACATGTTAATGCCTATCTATCCCTGGCGCATTGAGTCCGTACTTCTTCTCGCGCGTGTGTATACGCTTGCTTGCAGAGCCAAAACGTACTGTTATCCATTATCGATTCAGTCGTGTAAAGTCGCCAATGTCCAAAGAGGGACGGCGGATCGTCTCATCCCGGAATGAGAAGAATCAATTTTAGTATATGACGAATAATATATTTAAAGGGAATGAAAAGAAATACAGGAAAAGTGTCCTCGTTGGACTCTGATTTCAGAGCGTAAGAATGATTTTTCGAATTGTTTGAATATATCAATTTCTGTTATATTGGCGAAGCGATTGAAATGCCCAAATATGAAAAAACGTTCTATTTTAAAATACAAAATAATTTGGAATACATTTCCACATTTGTGTAATAATTGTACATTTGTGAAAAACAGAGTTAAACAAAACCTGCAGAAGGGGACACTGAATTCTCAACACAAACGCTCAGAAGAAAGTTTCGGTGAGTATAATTTCTATGTATGTTTATATGTATGTATATATACATATATGTGTGAGTGTATGAGTGTGTGTGTACTATGTATATATTGTCAGCGTGTGTGTATTTGAATGGTATATATATATATATATATATGTAGGTCCCGGGTTGATCCGGGGTTAACCACAGTAAGTAAGGTACTCAATACATAGCAGAGTAAAATTAATTTATTATATAGAAGGAGCTTCTACAGGACTAGTACTGTTTCATTCAAGAGAAATCTTCCTGAAGATTTCTCTTGAATGAAACAGTACTAGTCCTGTAGAAGCTCCTTCTATATAATAAATTAATATATATATATATATATATATATGAGAAAATATTGTTGTTTATTCCACGTGTTTTTATATAAATGGAAATAGAAAAGATAAAAAAAAACACAAGATTTGTTTTACATAACTAAAGAATATATTAGAGTCATCATAGTAAAAGTATTATATAATTTTATACAAACTAATATTTTTTCTTCCAACATAATATAACCGGTTTCGCTAACGCTTTCAAAAGTTTGAGAATTTCATACAAGTTGGAGTTAGAAAGTATGTTTGCTAGAGGGGATATTTGGTAACCAAAGTATTTTTCAGTACAGGGTAGGTAAATCTTTAAATGTTAATATTGATTTGTATTTGATTCTGGCTTATATCAGAATTATATTCAATAGATGGGATAAATCTTTACTTTTCAATATGGGTTTATGTTTAATTCTGGCTTATATGTTTCGATAAATGAGACCTGGTTATTTAGTCGCACTTTGTTGAGGTCCAAATAGCAAAATGATATAATGGGAACATTGGGAATTGTGGTTGTAGTTGTTCTGCACATCTGATAAGGTAGAATTTCCCTCAGTTTGGGGTCCTTATAGAGTATTGGAATGATGTGAAATGCTTCTTTCTTTCTGGGGTTGCATGTGGATACATAAGGTAGTGTTTTCAAAGTAGGTGTGTTATTGTGTTCGAATTGCTTAACGTTTTTATCCCAATCGATTGTGCACGTTTAATCCCATCATTTATGAGTTGAATTTGGTAGTGTCTGTCCACGAGTACCTTTTCAAGGTCTTGCAATTTGAGCTCTCTGGTACTTTTTTCGGACACTATGGTGAAAATTCTTCTTGCATGCGGATATTTGATTTGATATATCTCGAGTGACATCAGCTAAATAATATATATTGTTTAACGTCTCTGGTTTTGGAAAAGAATATCCGTTTATATACTTTTTTTTCAAGGAAATACTACGTACTCATGAAATCATTAAAAGCAGTAAACAACCAAAGACATTAAAGAAGATCCTCACAAAATTACAATTATTCCCAAGATTAACAGATGCAAGAATATAACAATACGGTCGTCCTAACTGACGACCGCATTCTACTTGCGGAACATGTCCCAATCTTTTGGAAAGATAACAATTCTGTTTTAGACAAGGGCAAATATTCAAAATAAAATCACAAAATCACTTGCGCCTCTGAAAACATCATTTATGTAATCAGGTGTTCGGGCTGCCATAAAAACTCTATAGTGTCTACAGGAACGTCTCTCAGATGAAGATGCACAGTACACAAACAACAGATATCTTCCCCCCAAACATCAGATATTTATCAGTGAACACATTGACAGATATTCAGAACAAGTGCAACCACAATTCCTACTTTTCCCATTATATCAATTTGCTATTTGGACTTCATCACCGAATGCGACTAAATAAAGAGGTCTCAGTTATCGAAAAATATAAGCCAGAAATAAATATAAACCCATATTGAAAAGTAATGATTTACCCCCATCTATTGAATATAATATTGATATAAGCTAGAATCAAATCCAATTCGATATTAAAATTTACAGATTTACCTACCCTCTACTGAAAAACACCTTGGTTACGAATTATCTCCCTTAGCAAACAAAAGCTCTAACTCCAAATTATATCCAACACTCAAACATTTGAAAAGCATCAGCGAAACCGATTATATTATGCTGGAAGTTAAAATCTTATTTTGTATAATATTGTAAAATAATTTTACTATGATGATTCTAATATATTCTTTAGTCATGTAAAACAAATCTAAGTTTTTTCATTTTTTCTCTTTCCCTGTATGTATATATGGGGTGTATGTATATGCTAAAATTATCATACAAAAAACAAAAATATAGATGTATAAAATATAAATAAAGATAGGCATAATTGAAAATATCTATATATATAATCCCACATTATATTCAAGTATCTATTGGATATAATCTATGGGAGTTTTGATAATATATATTTAAAATTTTATTAAATGAATTAAGTTTATAAATAATTACTTATATATTTATGTCGATGTCTGGAGAAAAAACAATAGCATGTATACTTGTGCATGTGCATTAAGAAAATATAATGATGTTATAACGGTTGTTCACATTTGAATGTATCTATTCACATTTGAATGTATCTATTCTCATAACTAGTAATATTTAGAGAAAAGGTGTTTAGCTGCATATGGACAAGCTAAAACACTCTCATTCCAAGGGACCAGCTGTAAAGATGTCAACACATTTTTCTTTTTTCTCTCTTCCTTCTTTATTTCTTTCTCTTTTCCATTGACACTCTTTTCAGATACACAGACACCTACACACACACGAACACACACACACGAACACACACACACACACACTTACAAAACAATGGTTAACAGAAATCCAGACAATTTTTTGAAAAATAACATCTACCCTCCTCGGAGTAACCACCTGGGTTTGCCATTTCTAAAAGCCAAGAATCACTTTCTATTGAAGGGATTGACCAGCTGTATAAAAGTAAACACATTTTTCTTCTTTTTCTCTGTGTTTTGGCGTGGATATCTTCCTTTAGCTGTTCTTTTACCAAAGGTGTGCTTTGTCCTGTAATTTGTATTTATGTAGTATTTCTCGTCTCTTGTTGCACAATAGTGCAGATTTTCTACTAGTTTCATTAAGGATTTACAGATCCTTTCTGTACTTGTCTATTTTCTTCTGGATATTATTTATCTAAAAGGTTTGTTTGGATGGTGACACTCCTGTTTGGATGGGTTTTAGTGGGTATCCAGCTACCTTTTTGGCCTCATAGGCTGTTGCATATATTATATCATTTAGCCTGATGATATTGACATCTGTTTCTATTGTTATTAGTTCTGTAACGGCCGGGTTATTATTGATGTTGTTTTTGTTATCAATTTTATTTTTTAGGAGGTATCATCGGTGATCCATAATGAGATCTGTGGGTTTCAATTTTTTATTATGCTCATTTTTAGAGGGTCATAATCATTAGTTTCACCCTCACTGTTTTAGATTTGTTTAGTGTTCCCTACCGTTCATATTTTTGTCTGTGGTGTTCTGCTTTGTGCATTTTGTTCGTTATACATTCTTACAGTCTGGATTTGTTGCCTTTCGTTCTTTACTTCGTTTGTGCTGGACATGCTACGTCGCCTTCATATTTCACATTCGTTGTTGCACTGTGGTTAGTATCTACGTCTTCCTGATGTATTATTCCTTTTAAGTGTTCTATTTCTATAATTTCGTTTTGTCTTGAGAATATATCTCCGTGTGTTTGTTAGTATATTTGGGTTCATTGCTGTATCCATATCTTTATCCTGGTTATTTCTCTTCCAGATATCATGTGTATATGTTGTGTGGGTAGAACACTGCTGTGAAATAAGCGTGTAGGATTGAAATATATTCATCGCGTGTCCATTTATGCTTTTTGAGGACATGAGGAATAACGCCCGGCTCTTTATTTTTGATGGTAATCATTTTCGTAGGGTACCGGTTCATTCATTTCTTGTGTTAAATGTTTTTTGTGCGTGTAGCTTTTCGTATTTTTTGTGTAACAACTTTAAAGTACATATTCCTCTTTGTTATCCTTGGGTTGAATAATATGGGTATTATTTAATTTAATTTTCATTTTTTGTGTATGCTGGTTGGGGACGAAAATGGTCTGATGTTGATTGGATTGTAAAGTGGGTCGCTGTTTACACATGTTATGCGAGTGTTGGAGATGACACACAGTTAAAATAAATCATATCATTTAGAAAATAGAAATTAATATAAATGAGTATTACTTGGATATCGTCCAAAATTTGTCAGTTATTTTAGGTTCCATTTCTTGTCGTAATTTCCGATGTTTTTGGATAGATTTCGGAGCAGTGTTTCATCGCTCTCACACGTTAAATCGTCCCCGGTTTTCTTTGTGTTAAACGTCCTCGGTTTATCCACATTATTATTATCATTGTTATTATTATTATTATATTATTATTATTATTATTATTATTATTATTATTATTATTATTATTATTGTTATTATTATTATTATTATTATTATCATTATTATTATTGTTGTTGTTGTTATTATTATTATTATTATTATTATTATTATTATTATTATTATTATTATTATTATTATTATTATTATTATTATTATTATTATTATTATAGTTATTATTATTGTTGTTGTTGATGTTGTTGTTGTTATTGTTGCTGTTGTTATTCTGAAAGCCTCTCGGATAGTTCTTAATTACCAGTTATTCTTTACTTGAAAAGAGGCAACAACAAATCCCTAAAGGTTTCAAGTTGTACCTTCTCCTATGTCTCAAAGAGACAATAGAATAGGAGTTGTATCCAACAAAGCCGTCTTCTGGATCACCTCGAGCCTGACAGCAACTCTTTTATATTCAAAACTCTGAAAAAAAGCTCCTAATTACCATCGGTATCACCATTATATTCGTTATGGCCCATAACAGGCTGGTATTTCTCACTCTTTTCTCTTTCCTCATATTTCACCCACGAATCGCCTGGTATTGCAATATCTGTTATCTTTCATTCTTTTTCATCTTAATGGATGAACACGATATCTGGTAGTCCCTCCTCTATGATTTTGTCACACTGCACGTCAAACACTTTGTAATGCTCTTTTTACACTACTCCCTCAGGCTTGTGTTCATATAATTTTTCGGCTCTCTCGAGCTTTGCTTTACCGTACAACAGCTAATGGACATATCTGGACTATAATAATAATAATAATATAATAATAATATAATAATAATAATAATAATAATAATAATTATTATTATTATATTATTATATTATTATTATTATTATATTATTATTATTATTTTATTATTATTATTATATTATTATTATTATTATTATTATTATTATTATTATTATTATTCCATAGTTTTATTTTTATAAGGTACTTTCATTTCACTACCGAGCGCAGCTCTGTGTGCCTTGGGTATATGCTGTGGTTTGCTGTGATGCTCTTATAGTTACTGTATTGAAAGTGTTTTGCGTATGATGCGTGCAGTGACCAATAGTGCAATTTTCTGTATGTTGTATATATTTGTAAGTCCTGGTGTGTTTGTGGTGCATTTGTCTGAATATTTTTTATCATACCAAATGCGTCCACTATGATAGGATATGTTTCTGTTTTTAGTCGCCACATTCGAGTTACCTCTATTTACAGATCTTTGTATTTTTAAAGTTTCTCCATTTCTTTTAGAGAAACGTTGTCATCTGCTGGCACTAATACATCAATTAGATGGCATTTTTTCTCCTTGATCTCTGACAACTATATCTGGCATATTGGCCTTAATTTCTCTATCTGCATGTAGACGCATATCCCACAATATGGTTGCTTTTTCGTTTTCTGTGACCTTTTCTAGCTTGTGCTTATACCATCTTTTTTCTGTTGTCATTCCATAGTGTTGGCATAACTTCCAGTGTATATAGGTCCCAATTCTGTCGTGTCTGTGAATATATTCCATCTTAGCCAGTACTGGACAGACAGAGATAATGATTTATTTTTCTTGTCCATCTCCACATATTTTGAAGTTACTTGTTATGTTTCTTTCATTATATGTTTTTGGTAATTTCTGGTGAGGGGCTTTGGTCTTGTGCTGCAATTAAGAATCCTTCAGTCTCTGCTTTGAGTCTCTCTTTGAGTCTCTGTTTCTCAACAATTGCTGGGATGTTTCTCTACTTCTTTTGCGTTTAGTTCAACCCAGAATTTGCAATGAAGGGGCTTTTCTTGACATCGTTTTATCAAGGTCCGTTGCTGTTCTAGTTTTAGTTTGGATTTAATTTGTTTTATAGCTTTTGCTCTTCTTCTTCTTCTTCTTTTTCCTTATTCTTCTTCTTCTTCTTCTTCTTCTTCTTTCTTCTTCTTCTTTTCTTATTCTTCCCCTCTTTCTTCTTCCTTTCTTCTTCTTCTTCTTCTTCTCTTCTTCTTTTTCTTCTTCTTCTTCTTTTTCTTCTTCTTCTTCTTTCTTCTTCTTTTTCTTCGTCTCTTTTCGTCGTCTTCTTCTTCTTTTTCTTCGTTTTCTTCTTCTTCTTCTTCGTCTTTTTCTTCGTCTTCTTCTTTTTCTTCTTTTTCTTCGTCTTCTTCTTTTTTCTTCTTCTTCTTCGTCTTCTTCTTCTTCTTCTTTTTCTTCTTCTTCTTCTTCTTCTTCCACTTCTTTTTCTTCTTCTTGTCGTTCTTCCATTTTTGCCCTCTTGATTATCATCGTATAAATAGTGTATACACCATATAATTCACTCTGCATTCACAATACATTTCCGCCTTGCGGGTTTTCCATTAAGAGCACTTTTGTATTTTATTCCCTGTATATCTAGAAAGATCAATGCTTGATTGTTGCTTTGCAGTTTTATAATTTCCAACGTCGATTATGAAGTTATTCTGTGAACGACTACACAGTCTAATATGCTCTTTGCGATAGCAGGGGATTACATAGAATTTAAATTGTTTCAAGATGTCATTAAAAGATCATTCTCTGTTATTGAGCACATATCACATTTTTATTGAATGACAACTATTTCTACATTTAAAATATTTTCTCTGTTCTTTCGTTAGCTCTTCCCTTTTTAACACTCTATGCCCCTCCTTTTCTGCTTAAATTTCACATATGGTATTTATTGTGTTTAACTTTCTATTATCTTTAATTCTTATATTTCTTATAAACGATTCTTTTCTCACCATGCTTTTCATATTTTACAAAATTCGAGAAGAACGGTTGTTAATAAAATTATGTTATCGTAACGTCATATACGTAATATTTACGTCAATGAAGGTTTCAGAATTCAAATTTCTTTATATTAATAGTATGTTTATATAACACTCCCAGAAGGATTAGCATTACAGTCTGTTATTTTAAAGTAAATTCTAAAACGTAATGTGTTTATTAGAGAGCTTTATAAAAAATTTGAATTAGATAACGTAACGTGTGTATTAGAGAGCTTTATAAAAGCTTTGAATTAGATAATGCAAGTAAAGATAAACACTGGGCCAACCAATCATTGAATTTCTTTTAGCTTCATATTCGACTGCTAAAGTCAAGTAATAAATCATCTCCTTGTTGCAAAATTAAGGGCAACCTTTGAAAACATTAACTAATCATACATGTTTTGAGACAGATTACGCAAACGCAAGACGGTAAATTTTCACGTTATGGGTCTGAAACAGAAGGTTATTGTGTTTATATGGAATTGTGGGTCATTTGATCGCTTTTAAATGTTCGTCCAACTCTAACATCTGCTTATATATTTAAATCAATATTTTGCTTTAAGTTGATATAAATCACAAACAATAGACACTGTAGTACACAATCCTAAACAATCGTTTTCATGCTATTCTCCTTATTATAGAAAAAAATGTTTCTCTCGATTTATGATACTTATAAAAAACTGTGTTTACCACAATTTTATTATGATTATAAAAAAATGTTATGAGTAATTTGCATGATACATCAACAGCATTAAAAATTCCTGTTTTAATTCATTTCTTATAATCTTAATGTGACTTAAACATTAGCACAGATTCCAAACCTCATAGACAAAACGGAATTCACTATTGGTTGCAGAGGATACCACATATTTTATATTAGAAAACAAAACACGTATACAACTCCTGTTTTCATGTTGCTAATAATAAAAAGGATTAGAAGAGTATATAGCCACTTCTGATATGTGGCACTTGGTCAATAAGAGAGTTTGATGTCACGGCCTTCATTTGCACCACCCACCGCGAGGTAGGTTCATCTGGGCCTCTCGACAGGAAGAGATCCAGTTTGGTTTTGAAAAGACCTCTATCCAACTTATGTAGTTCCCACAGGTACTTTGGGGAAATATTAAAAAGTCTGTGGTCCTTGAAACTCAAGCAGTTGCAGTAACTGGTCCTGAAGCACGACGGCATTCTTGGGATCTTTGGAATTTCGAAGTGGCGATCCATTCTGGCATTTGTGTAGCTTCACTGAATTATTTCAAGGTCCACTTTAAATTTTACGCTGTGGGGTGACCATAGTTGGGTGCAGTACTCCAGGCGGCTGAGGACGAATGTCCTCCAGAGAACCATCATGGTTTTCATTCTCTCTGATTCTGAGGGTTCTCAGGATCCAGCCAGCCAGCCGTCTACACTTTGTAGCCATCTTGAAAAGAGGTATCATCACAAAGATCACCCACTGATTTAGATCCTGTAAGATTTCCGTTCAGGTTTGGGTGCTGGTAGCGCAGGGCTTCATATATTCATGTATTAAACTGCATATTATTGTCCTCAACCCATCTGAAAATTGCGTCCAAATCCTGCTACAGGTGGGCAACTTCGCTAGTGTATATTTATTTGCTGGGAAACGTTAGTATATATATATATATATAGGGAGAATTCACCCAAAAACAAAAGGCGAAACCGGGTGGTGTAGACAACAAACAGATGTATTAGTATAACGCTCGGGAAGTGGAAGAGTTTTTAACGTTTCGATCCAACGCTCTTCCACAGAAAGGAACGCAGAAAAAAACAAGGAAAGAAAATAAAGAATGTCTAGTGGTTAGCGATCTATCATGTTGAATGGCGCAATTGCACGCCGATACAATGGGGCGGCCAGGGTTGCTAGGGTTGTGGATGTTGGGGAGGAAGTAAATGGTGGGGGGTGAGGGGGTGTAAAATGAGGTTGGAGGCAGTGGGGGAGACGGGAGGAGGAAATAGGGTCAAGTACAGTGGAGGACACAGTTTTGGTAGCTGGGCGTGGGGTAAGAAGGCAGAAGGCAGTAGAAGGAGGTGTCTTGAAGATAGCGGAGAGCTTGTAGAGGTCCGTGCGATACACCACGACGGCTCCACCCATGTCGGCCGGTTTAATGATGATGTCAGTACGGCGTCGGAGACATTGAAGGGCCGAGAGTTCGGCTGGGGAGATGTTTAGATGACGGGGACGCCTGGAAAATTTAAACCGGTCCACAGCGCGCTGGCAGGTACCCGCAAAAAGATCGACTGCTTTGAAAATATATATATATATATATATATATATATATACAGCGTGTGATAGGTAAATTGTCACCGTAGTACATATTAAATTACGCGCATGCGCATGGTTTGTTTTTGATTTTGTTGACTACATAGTATAGTAGGGTCAGTCGGGTACCATCTGTGAGAAAGACACCACCATGACGCAATTCACCCTACCAGCAATTTGGAATGCTGTACTGCTTCGCATTCGCGCTAGAAGCTCCAATACGAACATTTCAGAGTGTGTGTGAGTAAATCTTAGGACATGTGCATAGTGTGATAAAAATCAAACATCCAGTCAACATCCTTGTGTCTTAGAGTGATCACTAATGATGGCCTCCATTCAGCTTCCAACACGGCGTCACACTCAACAGGATGGCCTACATCAAGTGCCTGGAGGTGGTAGTGCTACCCTGCGTCAAGACTTTGGTTGGCAAGACGATTTTGGTGGCAACATGACTACAACATGCCACACAATCAGGAAAATCCTGTCATGGCAGTGAGACAATATCTGCGACCACATCACATCAGTTGGTGAAAGTTCGTTTTCCATGGGTTCACAAATGAGATTTGAGCCCAGCAAAATAAAGGCATGGTCTGTCACAACCTGTGCACACAAAAAGGTCATTGTCATTCACTTTCTCGATCGTAACATTCTTCCTTAGATCTGCTTGTTTCTTTTTTAAGTTGATAGTCAAGCCAAAATCATCAAAAGCCGAGTCAAATGCTGATACAAGAGATTGCAGACCTGCTTCAGAATCACAGCTCATATTGTCAAGCCAATCACTAAAAGTATTTATTTGCTCCTTATCTGGCGGAAGCAATTGTTACACTGGATGTATCATATATGGATACAAGTGTAGATGTTTTTAAAAAATCTTTCTGATGCTGGTTCGCGAAAGTTTCGACTGTTGAGTCAATCGATGCGTGAACTACGAGAGGCTTTGTTGATTAGCGTTCCCTAAACTGTGGCAGTTCTCAGCACTACAAGATGTTCGAGTCGACCCACGGAATTTTCTTCTCGATATACCTCGGAATTTCGTAACAACACGCAGGATCACCTTTCAGGATGGTGCCTGTCGCTTTCCAAAATGCTGTCGGAACTTTCTGTGGCTGGTGAAGTATGATTCCACTGGTTAAGAATGCTACGACTTCTTTTGAACCCCTTGGCATTATGAGGACCACCAACACCAACTAACTGTAGAAAATAGTAAAATCTTCGATAATATGTATATCAGTTATGTAATACATATAATTGGTATTGTATGTCTCTTTTATAATCTAAGATACTAGTACTTAAAATTTGTCCCATCATTACGGCTCATCCTATATATATATATATATATATATATATACGTGCTGTATGTGTGTGTGCGTGTGTGAGTGCGTGTGTATACACCACAGCTCGTTGATGTAGGAGTCACTTGCCCATTATGAGACGCACTATGGGTTTGAACACAGAATAAAGTGTTTGGTTAGCAAATTATTACCACACAGCCATACCTACATATAAAATTCGCCTCAGAAGTGATGTGAAAACGCACTGGAATTACAAATAGAATTAAAGACAAATATACCATCATTTAAAGAAATATTTTTACCGTATTTAAAGTATTGATTCCATTGCGTTGTCCTGTCTTAAATTAATTTTCTCCAGCTGTTCTTTTTAGACGTTAATATGGAACAATTGTGTGTATATGTGTTACTCTTGTGTTTGTGTGTGTGTGTGTGTGTGTGTGTGTGTCTGTCAATTTGTGTGCATGCTTATTTCTGTGTGGCTAAGATAGGAGGTAAAAGGACATATTGGCAAGGATTGAATCTTTAATATGTTAAGACGGATTAGATTTACAAAAATATAAATTTAATGCTTGAAATTGAATAGCTAATTTTTTAATAGAAAAATGCATGCTAATTATTTTACTGAGCACTTATTTTATTTATCCTTGGATTAGCAAATGGAATTACACTGAATATATTTCAATTTGTTTCAAAGTGTCTACTGATTTCTAATCAAATTTATTTTCGTTAATCTCATGTAATAAATATTTATCAGAAATGACGGGAAAATTGTTGAAAATTTTATTTCATTCAACTAATCTTGTTGCGTTTCATGGAGAATTACAGTGATGGTTATAAATCAGATGATATTTCTTTTACGATGTTAATATGACCAATGGTTTCATTTACTGTTATTGCCAAATTAGCCTGACCTTATCGGTGATATTGTAATTTCATTTTCTTCTCGAAATTTTTAGTATAGATATCGCTAGACGAGGGCGTGTTTATAATTCACTGGTATATCTGTTATAGTCAGGAATTACAACACTTGTCTCGTGAATGAGATTTGATACAGAGAAACTGTGTTGAAGCCCATCAGATGCAATGTAACTTATTTAAGATGTCAACTTTGTTATATACGGCTTCACGTTTGATACGTCTGAAGTTTATATGAATGAAACATGTACATTTAAATTACTGCTTATCAGCTAACACAAGGAATAGGCTATATAGTGGAGCAAACACTTCGGTGATACAAATGCTTGAAAGTGATGAAGAAACCAATTTATTTCTTACTTTATTTCAATATGTCAAATTAATCGCCATTCTTCGGATGTTCGCCGTGAGAGGTCGCTCCCGAGATAACCGAAATTAATACAAATAAACATGTAATTTGTCAAGTATATTCATCACATACGTCACCGTCACTAAGCTAAAGATATGTATAATGTCAAGCAATATTTTTTTCTCACATAATTAATAGAACATAGACAAAAATGCACTTTTGCATTCTGAATTAAAATTTGGACGGATTCAATTTCTATTCATCCTACAGATGTCGATAAACTATGTACAATTTAAGAATTGAACCAATTAAAATTCACTTATTTTCCAGCAATTATTTTTTTACGTGGCAGTGCTACAAACCGATGTGTATGATATATAAATCCTTAAGATCCTTTAAAATGTTTTAGCCCGAAGGCCGCTGCCATGCTGGGGCACCACCACTGATATGGAATTCTTAGATTTTCTGTATTCATTGAGGATATGCTCATTATTTATGTTATATATTCTATCTATTATTTCTGTAATTATGATCTATATTCATTCTTCATAATTCTACGAGTACACACAAATCATATTTAGATGAAAATTTACTATATAATGTGTTTGTTTTACCACTCAATTCTCAGCGCAGTATCGGTAATCGTGAGAGTATGTAAAAACGAAAAAAAACGCTTTTTATGAGTGCGTATGTGAAGCACCATTTCTACTAATTATTGGGAAGCTAACATAGGTATATAGAATGTTGATAACGATGCGACTAAATTTCTCTCTAAACGAAGTAAAATTGATGATAGGTTAGAATACTCAGGGATGCGTGAAGCTTTTATTACTCTAAAAGATCACAAATCCAATTTCAGTGATAAACCACTTTGTAGACTTCTAAAGCCAGGAAGAACTGAAAGAGGTTTTGTAGCTAAAACAAATATTAAGAAACATTAATATCAGAATTAGAGAAACTATTAAACTACTACAGGGTACAAATGACAGTACTGTCATAGATAGGTTTAGGAATTTAACCGACAAGTATAGAACTAGATGCACTCAGTAGATTAACACGGCTCGATTTCTATACTTCGATAATGAGATTGATGGTTGATAAGGTGATACAGTTCGCAAAAAGATATGTCAACATTGAGCAAAAAAAAAATCTCCTTTTCAGTAATGGGTCTGCATGGGTTAAAACATTCGATACAAATGAATTGCTTGAGGTATCGTTGGGTTCGTATGACGATAAATCTATTTAAGAACCAGTACTCTAGTTTATGAGAAAAAGCGAGAAATGCAGAAGTTGAAACACGAACAAGATTGATTCAAAAAGTGAAACAAGAAGATAAGGAAAATTAGGAAGACTATGATTTACTTCTCTTTTGGCTGTAGAAACCATAATTGATATAGCTAGTGCAGAATAATATAGCAGGGAAGAGGTCAATCCATAGCGGGTGGGGTCCTGCGTTTTGATAAAAGAAATATGTCCATGTTCTTGCATTTGCTAAAGATTTCGGATCTGAGGTTAAGTATTGTGGTGGGAATATTGGACATTTATAGAACGTGAAATCTTTCAGTCACGCATAGCATTCATGAGTTTTCAAAGGTGTATTTTAAAGCTTCATATAACATTTTATCTTTGAAGCCGCTGTTAGCTAAGGCATTGCTATAGTAGGAGGCTGCTTTATAAAAACTTTCCTTTGAAGAGACAGATTAACTACGTTATTACTGTTGTTGGCTATTAGATGGATGGATAGAACTGTTATATATATATATACATGCATACATATTATATATATATATATATCTATTATATATATATATATATAATATATATATATATATACATATATTATATATATACATATATATATATATATACACACACCACAACATATATATATAGATATATATATACATACCTATATATTATACATATATATACATATATATATATACATATATATGCATATATATATATAATATATGCATATATATACATATATCCATATGTATATATATATACATATATATACATTATACATATATACATATATATGATTTATATATATATATATATACATACATATATATATATATATATATATATGATATATATATATCTATATATTATATATATATATATATAATATATATATATATATATATATATATATATATATATATACATATATATATATATATAACATATATATATATATACAATAGGTGAATGAATTATCCTATGTTTATCGTCAGCATGGAAAATTCGTTGAACCGATACCAGGATAGCAAATTCGCGTCAGAAACACGCGATTGTTAGAGAAAGCGATTCTTACTATGTGGGAATTGATAATAGAATAATATCTGGAAATTCTGGGAAAGTTCCTAGCGACGGCTCCACGGAACTGTAAGGGAAGGTTCGATTTAATTTGTATACCGAAAGATATTACGAACCAGATACAGTTCTTAATGGCCTTTGACTTGTATCTAGAGTTATTTGTGAAAGTAAGGGGAACATTACTGGGTTGAAAACATAGTAAGAATCGCTTTCTCTAACACTAGAAATCTTTCAC
>NC_042997.1:29780294-29782794 GCF_006345805.1 Octopus sinensis
ATGACCTTGCACGGTGGGGACCAGTTCGAATTTTCTTCTGGTCGAATAGCCCATCCAGCTGAAAAGGTCCCTGAATAGGATTGTTTAAGGATTTTGAACGAACCCACCCATGTTTCCAAAGTAAATTATCCAAACCTCCAAGATTTTCTTTCAACACAGGGATTGATGCTCTCCCCAACAACATCTGCTTCATAAGTGATGCACAGATTGTCAGCCACTAAGGGACATGCTCAACTGGTTATGGTCAAAAACAATTGAAAAGCAAATCTGTGGTATTGAGCAGGGTATTTGCTCTAGCCCATCTTTTATACAAAGCCAAACAGTGTACATGATTACACTTCCAATCAGTTAAGATCAGAAGCCATGAGAGTCACAGCCTGGTAGTGTTATTATTATTTTCATTATTATATATGTGTTAAGGCGGCGAGCTCGCAGAGTTTATTCAATGCCGGGCGAAATGCTTAGCGGTATTTCGTCCGCCGCTACGTTCTGATTCACAAATTCCGCCAGGTCGACTTTGCATTTCATCCTTTCGGGGTCGATTAAATAAGTACCAGTTACGCACTGGGGTCGTTATAATCGACTTAAATCCGTATATCTGTCCTTGTTTGTCCTCTCTGTGTTTAGCCCCTGTGGGTAGTAAAGAAATATGTATTTCGTTCGTCTTCACGTTCTTAGTTCAAATTCCGCCGGGGCGGACTATACCTTTCATGCTTTCGGGGTCGATAAATAATTGCCAGTTACACTCTGGGGGTCGATGTAATCGGCTAGTCCCCTCCCCCAAAATTTCGGCGGGCCTTGTACCTTTAGTAGAAAACGGTAATTATCGCGCGCGCGTGTGCGTGTGAGTATGAGTGTGTGTGTGTGTGTGTGTGTGTATATTTCTATTAGACTGCAGCCATGTTATGACACCACCTTGAAGGTTTAAACCGAACAAATCGACCACTGTAGGTACTTTTCAAAGCCTGGTACATATTATGTTTCTTTTTGCGCGAATGCTAAGTTATGAGGACATGAGAAAGCATACACACACGTACACACACACACACACACACACGTACACCCACACACGTACACACACGTATATAGACAACATATCGACATTTATGTATAATATATATATATCAAACACAGTACATATTGTTTCCAGTATAATGCTCTGTGTGTTTGTGTGTGCATGTGTGTGTGTGTGGCAGTACGCTAATTAACCAAACGTTATTTTTCCACTTAAACCAAAAAAATAATCATTATAACGATCTTCAGATATTGTAATTTTGGTAGAGCAGTCAAATCATATCTCTAATATCAATCCATTGGAATCAAATATAGCTTTTTTGACGGTCCCTGATATGATGTTCAGCCAGGTCTAACTATCACCGCCTGGAACTTCTGTGAATAAAAAAACAATTTTGTTTTTTTCCTTGAGTTTATTTATTATTTTCATCCTTCGCATATTCTATTTTTTATCCTCTTGATTGGCGTAATCGTCCGTTCGATCAGATGAAGACTGCTTCTATGGACTGAGACGCTGCAAAGCCAATAAACCAGCCCTGACTACCATTAAGTATTTGGAGGAATCGTGCTGGCTGCTCCTGTTAAGCTCCGAATGAACTGCGAGTATTTTGTGTTATTGATAACTATCTGTTTATGTCTCTGCATGTGAATATTTTTAACGTGGACAATAGGAGCGATACTGCAAGGCTTTCAATGGGGCATTATCCATCATTAAAGTTAAGATAACGTTAACATATTAGTATTATACACACACACGCACTAACACACACACATACACAACACACACACGTTCATACACAAAGACAAATACACACTCAGGCACACGCACACACATACAAACACACTCACACATACACAAACACACACACTCATACACAAACACAAATATACACTCTCAGGCACACGCGCACACCCACAACACACTTATACTACACAAACACACACACAACACAAAACACACACGCTCATACACAACACAATACACATACTCAGGCACACGCACACACACACACCATCACATACACTCACACACAAACACAAATACACACACTCAGGCACACGCACACACACACACCATCACATACACTCACATACAAACACACATACATACACATATACACTTTCTCACACAAGCACAAACACACAAACATACACACAAACACGAACACACACACACAAAGACACACATGAGCTAATAGATTCGTTAAGTACATGAGAAAATGCTTCGCAGCGTTCGTCCATTTTTGAGTTCAAATTCCTCCGACGTCGACTTTGCCTTTCATCCTGTCAGATTCGATAAAATAAGGATGATCTGAGCACTGGGCTCGATGTAGGTCCCTTAATCAATCTCCCCCACCACCACCACCACATCTTTGTGGCCTTGTACCAAAATTTGAAACCGATATTACAAACAGACACAAACGCAAATATACACACAGAGCAACGACAATTTAATTGGACGTTGATTAACTGATGAAGAAAAATC
>NC_042997.1:29795294-29802794 GCF_006345805.1 Octopus sinensis
GTTATCTCGTTCCAGTTCTTCTCCACTTGGAGGTCCGGACCAAACCAGACCCCGAGCAACTCAACCGGGCCGTCGGTCCAGCGTCCCACGACGGAGGCGCTGGTGGACGGCATGACTTTTCCCGGTTGATTTTCGCTCCTGTCACCGCTTCGTAGTTTTTCAGTGTCTCGCCGACCAGCTCGATGTGCTCGTGGCTAGACACTATGACGGTGACGTCGTCCGCGTATGCAGACACGCTCGTCCCGCATCCCAATTCTCGCGGGATGCCCCTTAGAGTCGCCAGCTTCCGCAGTAGTGGCTCAAGAGTCAATACGTATAGAAGCGCCGAGAGGGGGCATCCCTGACGGACCGAACGTGCAATGTCGAAAGGTCTCGATAGATGTCCATTTACGCGAATTACCGAACGGATGCCTCTGTACAAGGCAGCTATCCAGCCGCGGAAGACGGGACCGAAACCAGCCGCTCTCAGGACTGCCTCCAAGTATCGATGGTCTACCCTATCAAAGGCTTTTGATTGATCCAAGTTGATCAGGGCCCCACCCATGCCAGGTTCGTTAACTACCCTGTCTATGATGTAGCGCATCAGATGGAGGTTGTCATGGATGGTCCGGCCTGGCACGGCGCATGTTTGCGCCTTGTCGACCAGTTTCTCGATGACAAGCGCCAACCTCTTGGCTAGCACCTTGGCCAAAATTTTCAAGTCTGCATTAAGCAGAGTGATGGGCCTAAAGTTATCTATTACATTTCCCTTGTTTAGATCTTTCTTCAGCAGTGTTACGGCTCCTCGGCTCACAAAACCAGGAATGCTCCCGTTTTGCTGCCAGTTGCAGTACACCGCCCGCCAAGAGATCTCCAAACAAGTCTGGCATACAATTGTAAAGCTCGTAGGGTAGACCATCCAAACCCGGTGATTTGTCCCTCGAGCATTCTGCCATCGCTTCCCGCACTTCCGCCGCCGTGATGGCACCTTCGCAGCACCCTGCCTTTCTTGTCGAGAGTCGTGGTAGGCTATGTAGGTAGGCACTGAAGTCCACCCTACGTTCTTGCCCTCCACTCGTTCCGAACAGTCGGGCAAAATGCTGCTGAAAGGCCTCACACATTTTACTTGGCTCGAGCAATTCGCGCCCCTGTTCATCTACCAGTGACCGAATGGTGGCTTTGTTGCCCTGTTGCGCCTCTGCCACCCGGGCCTCTCTCGCGGCTCCAACACCTTCGTTCCTTAGAGCACGCATCCTAGCTCTGACAGCACATCCTTCGTGTTTGGCGTTGAAGTGTTGGTCGAGGGCCAACCTCGCCGCCAAAACGTCGGATGCGATGCCGCTTCTAATGCCTCTTCTAGCTTTTAACTAGCTCACCCTCTACTCTATTTCTATCTATGGCTAGTGCTTTGCTGTACCTAATCGCTTCTGCTTTTACTGCTCTCTTGAGGGCAAACCACCATTTGTTGTTGATGATGGCTCCCGTCAAAGCCCTCTTTACTAGTGTGCTAATCCGGTCTCTGAAAACTTGTCTCGATGGGAAAGACGCGTTTAGTTTCCAGTATCCGGGACCCTGCCTAAGTGTCTTACCTAAGTCTAGCGTACATGTCACAAGTTTGTGATCCGTGTAGCTGACTATGTGGAATTGTGGACATCCTATGCTATCTCTATCTACTGTCCTACACAGTATCCTATCTAGATACGATCTCGACGACCCGATGCGGTTGCTCCATGTCCACGTTGGCGCATTCGGGTGGTCTAGTCGAAACCTGTCAGACAGTTGAAAGCGTCTGAGCAGGTCTCTGAGGCATTTGCATCCCCGTCTATTCCTATCTCTACCACGTAGTCTACATCATGCGTGTCCAAGGTAGCATTCCAATCCCCCACTAAGAGTAAAGGACGAGACGTTCCCAAGAAAACTTCTAGACGTTGAAAGAAATCCGCCCGACCTGTTAAGGGCGGTGCGTAAACTGATACGAGCCGAAAAGCGCACCCATTGCTGCCGTCGACATCCAGGACGACCAGTCTACCCTCCGGGTCTACGAATATTGTCCTTACATTGAGATCCAGACTCTTGTATAGATAGATAGATAGATAGATAGATAGATAGATAGATAGATAGATAGATAGATAGATAGATAGATAGATAGATAGATAGATAGATAGATAGATAGATAGATGATAGATAGGTAGATAGATACACAGATATATAGATAGATAGATAGATAGATAGGTAGATAGATAGACAGATAAATAGATAGATAGATAGATAGATAGATAGGTAGATAGATAGGTAGATAAATAGATAGATAATAGTGATAGATAGTATCATAGATAGATAGATAGATATAGTAGATAGATAGATAGATAGATAGATAGATAGAAGATAGTAGATAGATAACAGATAAATAGATAGATAGATAGAAATAGATAGGTAGATATTTATTTTGAGAAAATAGGACTATGCAGGCCCTATTAATTGGTTGAGTGTGGATTGTATAAGACATATAATACGTAAATACAGATAGATAGATAGATAGATATATAGATAGATATGTTCTTTATTAGCCACACAGGGCTGCACACAGATAGAACAAATTACAGGTAGAGCTTTCTTTTGAAGGTTTAAAAAAAAATAAAAAATAAAAAAATAAAAAAAAATTAACAATAAAAATAAAAAAAATAAAAATAGAAAAAAATAAAAATAAATAAAATAAAAAAAAAAGGGGGGGTCGATCAAAAGGGATCGTAAAAGGAGAGAAAGAGGACAAAAAAAAGGGGGGTTAAAAAAAAAAGGGGGAGAGGAAAAAAATTGATCAATAGGGATCGTTATCACAGAAATGTCAATATGAAGTGTAAAGGGGGGACAGGTGAGGTTTACCGTGGAAAGAAAAGCCTACGGAAAAGACACGGTAACCTCGGTCAATGAAGTCACATGTTATATTTCTTTTTTTTTTTTTTTTGCAAATAAGCAACTCTCTGTATTAATTTTTACGGTTCATAGAATCATAGTCAAGGTGGCTTCGTCATTCATACGTGCCATCCTTGCTACATTCACCATTTTTTTTAAAACATTCACTAGACAAAACTTGCCTCTCTACTCTCACTTTTTTCTTCAAGTGATACTTGAAGAAGTTGATGAGAGATTGACCAGAGAGGAAAGTGTTTGTCTCTAATCCTTTCAGACGCGTCCACCAGATACATTCTTTCGCCATAGCCACAAGTATGATAAAATAGCTTCCTTCCCGTTTGAAGGAAGGAGGCGTGACGATATTAACGATAGACTCGGCTGATAAACCGACACGTCCCACACGTGACAGCAGTCGTTCGACATAAGCCCACAGGTGGGAAATTGCTGGACACTGCACGATTGCGTGCAGAGCGGTTTCGTCGCTCTGCCCGCATCTCGGGCAGGTCGGCCCCGTGTTTCTCGAGCCATGCCTATAGAGCTTATCCCGAACGGGTAGCGCTTCTCGGTAGCACCGCCAGGCCAGGGATCTCTGGAAGTTGTCCATAGGTCCCGGGCCGAAAGTCGTTTGAAACAGGCGGGTCAGGTATTCCTCGTCGACGCCCAGGTTTGCCCCGAGCTCGTCGTCGTACCTCCCCTCCACTAATCCCCTATAGAATGCTTTGGTTGTGTTGAAGTCACTCAAGGTCGACCCGGGACGGCAGAGTTGCTTGAGAGCAACGCGACACTCGCGGTGCCATTCGCCCTTCTTCGGCCTCTTTTTGATCCACGACTGTAGTTCGGTCATGGAGACGAGTTGCGGGAATGCGTGCCTCACAAACGGCGACCACACCTGTTCACCGTCGTCTACATAGAGCCGGAGATGTCGCAGTCTCAGCGCGTGTCTGCGCATCATCAACCACGGCATGCCCAGCCCTCCTTTTAACGGGTGTTGACAGCAAATGGATCGCCTGACCATCGGGACGCATCCTTTCCACAAGAAGCGGAAGAGGATGCGTTCTAGTTTGGTGATGGTAGGGTCGGGACAAGGTACGACGGTCAGGCGGTAGTAGATGATGGACGCGATGTACGCGTTCACCACCTCCGCCCGACCTTTTAGGGACAGTTTCCTCTCGGCCCATTGCTGGGCGAGAGTGACCACCCTACTCGTTATCTCGTTCCAGTTCTTCTCCATTTGGAGGTCCGGACCGAACCAGACCCCGAGCAACTCAACCGGGCCGTCTGTCCAGCGTCCCACGACGGAGGTACTGGTGGACGGCATGGGTTTGCTTCTCCAGGTGCCGAGCCGCAAGCCCACTGACTTTTCCCGGTTGATTTTTGCTCCTGTCACCGCTTCGTAGTCTTTCAGTGTCTCGCCGACCCGCTCGATGTGCTCGTGGCTTGACACTATGACGGTGACGTCGTCCGCGTATGCAGACACGCTCGTCCCGCATCCTAATTCTCGCGGGATGCCCCTCAGAGTCGCCAGCTTCCGCAGTAGTGGCTCAAGAGTCAATACGTATAGAAGCGCCGAGAGGGGGCATCCCTGACGGACCGAACGTGCAATGTCGAAGGGTCTCGATAGATGTCCATTTACGCGAATTACCGAACGGATGCCTCTGTACAAGGCAGCTATCCAGCCGCGGAAGACGGGACCGAAACCAGCCGCTCTCAGGACTGCCTCCAAGTATCGATGGTCTAACCTATCAAAGGCTTTCGATTGATCCAAGTTGATCAGGGCCCCACCCATGACAGGTTCGTTAACTACCCTGTCTATGATGTAGCGCATCAGATGGAGGTTGTCATGGATGCTCCGGCCCGGCACGTCGCACGTTTGTGCGTTGTCGACCAGTTTCTCCATGACAAGCGCCAACCTCTTGGCTAACACCTTTGTCAACATTTTCAGGTCTGCATTGAGCAGAGTGATTGGCCTAAAGTTATCTATAATGTTTCCCTTGTTTGGATCTTTCTTCAGCAGAGTTACAGCTCCTCGACTCACAAAACCGGGTATGCTCCCGTTTTGCTGCCAGTTGCAGTATACCGCTGCCAAGACGTCTCCAAACAAGTCTGGCATACAATAGTAAAATTCGTAGGGTAGACCATCCAAACCCGGTGATTTGTCCCTCGAGCATTCTGCCATCGCTTCCCGCACTTCCGCCGCCGTGATGGCACCTTCGCAGCACCCTGCCTTTCTTGTCGAGAGTCGTGGCAGGCTATGTAGGTAGGCACTGAAGTCTACCCTACGTTCTTGCCCTCCACTCGTCCCGAACAGTCGGGCAAAATGCTGCTGAAAGGCCTCACACATTTTACTTGGCTCGAGCAATTCGCGCCCCTGTTCATCTACCAGTGACCGAATGGTGGCTTTGTTGCCCTGTTGCGCCTCTGCCACCCGGGCCTCTCTCGCGGCTCCAACACCTTCGTTCCTTAGAGCACGCATCCTAGCTCTGACAGCACATCCTTCGTGTTTGGCGTTGAAGTGTTGGTCGAGGGCCAACCTCGCCGCCAAAACGTCGGATGCGATGCCGCTTCTAATTGCCTCTTCTAGCTTCTTAACTAGCTCACCCTCTACTCTATTTCTATCTATGGCTAGTGCTTTGCTGTACCTAATCGCTTCTGCTTTTACTGCTCTCTTGAGGGCAAACCACCATTTGTTGTTGATGATGGCTCCCGTCAAAGCCCTCTTTACTAGTGTGCTAATCCGGTCTCTGAAAACTTGTCTGGACGGGAATGATGCGTTCAGTTTCCAGTACCCAGGACCCTGTCTATGTGCCTTATCTAAGTCTAGCGTACACGTCACCAATTTGTGATCCGTGTAGCTGACTGTGTGGAATTGTGGACATCCTAAGTTATCCTTGTCTACTGTCCTACACAGTATCCTATCTAGATACGATCTCGACGACCCACTGCGGTTGCTCCATGTCCACGTTGGTGCATTTGGGTGGTCGAGTCGGTACCTGTCAGACAGTTGGAATCGTCTGAGCAGGTCTCTGAGGCATTTGCATCCCCTTCTGTTTCTGTCTCTACCCACGTAGTCTACATGCGTGTCCAAGGTAGCATTCCAATCCCCCACTAAGAGTAAAGGACGAGACGTTCCCAAGAATACTTCTAGACGTCGAAAGAAATCCGCCCGACCTGTTAAGGGCGGTGCGTAGACTGATACGAGTCGAAAAGCGCACCCATTGCTGCCGTCAACATCCAGAACGATCAGTCTACCCTCCGGGTCTACGAATATCGTCTTGACTTCGAGATCCAGGCTCTTGTGAAAAAGTACCGCGGTGCCACTACCGCCCATCCTCGGCAGACAGGGAGCGAAATAAATGTTAAACTGTCCGCCAAACATGGACTTTAGGGCCCGTGGCTCGTGGAGTCTGGTCTCACTTATGGCTATGATTCCCAAATCATGTGACTTGATGTCATTTAGGAGGTATCCTTGTTTCCAAGGAGACCCCAAGCCACGCGCATTCACACAACCAATCTTGACCATGATTCTATTGGGGTGTGTGCTTTAAAACACACAAATGAAAGTACAGAGAGTTACTTACTTGTGTCGAAAGTTTTGGCTTCCTCGTTCTTTGATGTGTCTTCGAGGAGGTTTCTATATAGTTTTTGGGACAGATATTTCTGGAAACCCCCTACAGCATTTGGGAAGAGGGCTTTGAGTTTGTGGTGTTGTGTTTGTGTGATGTGTAGTATTTTGATGTGTTTGGGTGGTGTAGTGCGTGGATGATTGCTATTTTTAAAGTCATCTTCACAAATGTTTGTGTATCCTGTGATGTACTCCATTAGTTTGGAGTCTTTTGTGTCTATCGCTGATAGCATTGTTTTTGTGGTGTTGGTGCTTGTTTTGTTGTGTATGGAGTTTTCAGGGTTCAGGTATCTCCCTGCTTTGGTTGCGATTTCTTGTTTGGTTTTTCTTGATCTTTTTCTTTTACCCCCTGTGGCTATTTGCCATTCTGTCGAACTTTCATCGTTAGATGAAAAGTCTGACGAATCAGCAGGGGGCAAGGGTAAAGCGTCTGGGTGTGTTTGTGCGGTTGTAGATATTGTTGTGGTGCGCGGGGAGGGTGTTGCTGGGGGGTTTGTTGTGGTTATTGTCTCTCCTACATCCTTGGTGCTTGTCTTCTTCGTTGTTATTCTTGGTGTTGGAATTGGTTTATTTGTTGTTGGTGGTGATGATTCTGTTCTTGGCGCTGGTGTTGGTGTTGTTTGGTTGGGTTGGTTTGTTCTTTGTTGTTTTTCCTGCATTTCCGCATACAGCTTCTTGACTAGCTGTCCATATTTGGTGTGGGCAATAATCCTGGCTTTTGTGATTTTTCCTGTGGCTGTTGTTGTTGTTGTAATTTTGCGGCAGATTTGCACTCCTTTTGAGGTGTGCCTCACTGCCACATGTATAGCATCGTGGCCTTCTGCCCTCGACTACTACGTATAACTTGCGGCCATCCTCAAGATGTACGTGGGTGGGGATTTTATTTATGTCCTCTTGACTTATGTGGAAGAGGAACTCTATTCTCTTTCCCAGCCAGTCCTTGTTTTCCGAAACACCGATATCTAGGATGTTTATGTCCTCCATTTCGG
>NC_042997.1:29805294-29850294 GCF_006345805.1 Octopus sinensis
CACAAAACATCCAGCCAGGTGGATGTTTTGTGTAACATAGGCGCAGGAGTGGCTGTGTGGTAAGTAGCTTGCCTACCAACCACATGGTTCAGGGTTCAGTCCCACTGCGTGGCATCTTGGGCAAGTGTCTTCTGCTATAGCCCCGGGCCGACCAATGCCTTGTGAGTGGATTTGGTAGACGGAAACTAAAAGAAGCCTGTCGTATATATGTATATATATAAGTGTGTGTGTGTGTGTTTGTGTGTCTGTGTTTGTCCCCCTAGCATTGCTTGACAACCGATGCTGGTGTGTTTACGTCCCCGTCACTTAGCGGTTCGGCAAAAGAGACCGATAGAATAAGTACTGGGCTTACAAAGAATAAGTCCCGGGGTCGATTTGCTCGACTAAAGGCGGTGCTCCAGCATGGCCGCAGTCAAATGACTGAAACAAGTTTAAGAGTAAAAGAGTAAAAGAGGCATGAGTAATTCTTCTACTCTAAACAAGCTGGCTTGCTGGGCTGTAGTTTCCCAGCTGCTGACTTGATTGCTGGAGCCGTGTTCGTATCAGGAGGCCGCATTTTGCAACATTTCGTATCTGAAGTGGGTTTTTTATTGCAGCAGTAGGTCAATTATTCGTCATGGAATTGAAGGTGTGCATACAAAGAAAAGTCTGGGAAGCAAAAGATGTCTCTGGCTGCGACCACGAATGTATTAAAAGACCAAAGTGTTAGACTGACTGAGTTTAAAGAAGAGCAGAAGCCGTAGGCAGTTGAGCAAATGCATGAGAAGAATGAAGGATCAACAGAAGTTGCAAGAAGAACCAAAACAGTTCAAGAAAAAGTACGAGAATGATTACAGTAGTTCAGACATGAGGTGAATGATGATATTACGTGGTGCAAGCAATATGTAGATGAACAAGTTGAAAATATTTAATGAGAGAATGAAGGCCCTAGGATAGTTTTCTTCTGATGAGCCTCATGATGGTCTGCAGTGACTGTGGAAATGGTGGACATGTACTGGATTTTGAAAATTGCCAAATCCCTCGAGTTGCTCTTATTACGGGAATGAGTGTTCCTGCAGGTGGTAAATAGGCAGTTTTGGATACTGGACTGAATCGTGAGGTTTCAGTATTTAGACCTCGATCCAATGAAGTGGAAGGCCGCAATAAGGTTTCCCAATAAAACTTTGACGGCAATGCGTCACGGGAGTCCTATCGTGTCCAGTTTGAACTGCTGGCTGACTAAAATGGGTGGGTCGATGGGCAAACAGCAGTTCAGCTTGCCACTAGTCTAAATGGCGATGCACTAGAGGTGCTGAGTCACGCTGTCAGTGACAGGCAGAAGCTGTTTATTTTTCACTAGTTAAAGTGTTACAGGGACGATATGGTGCTATGTCTCAGAGCGAAATGTAGAAGGCAAGAAGGGAATCACTACAGCTGCTTGCCCAGAACCTGGATATCGTGACACGTGAGGTATACCCTACGGCAACACCTGACCTCTTGGCTCTTGTTCTGAAAGTCCAGTTTATTGATGCTCTGGGCTGTGAAGAGCTCGAATTTCAAGTAAATAGGCACAAATAAATACTATGCAAGAGACTCTGACTAGAGCTCTGGAATTAGAATCATATGTAAGGTCTCCCTCAGGAAGATTCCAAGTGGGCCACAGTTCCGGATTCAAAGAAAGAACTGGGCAATTACGTGAAGCAGGAAGATGAAAGTTGTTGGCATTTCGAGGAGATAGGACATCAAAGAAGTGGCTGTTAGAAGAAGAAAGCGCAAGAGATGGTTGGAGGAATTTTCTAGTACTGTGGAAAGTTAGAACACAAGGGGCAAGATTGTTACAGCCTAAAAAGAGAAGAAAAGCGAGACGATAGTAGAAATTTTACATTTAGGAGAGAGTGCTGGACACGTGGTAAAAAAAGACATCGAAGTTTTCACAGCCCTGCAAGAAAAGCGAGTAAGAAGGTAACAAAAGATAAAGGTGAGTCGGGAAACTAGAAGGGGCTGGTATTAAGGGGCAACGGCCCGCCGAGTAAACCAGAGAAACACCACCTATGAGAGGATGTAAAAGGACTGAAGTTGACATCATAAAAGTGAATGAATTTTATGAGAGAATGGGGGCCGTAGAATTGTGAGAATGCTGGGCGTCAATCCCAGAGAGGATTGATGCCCACAGGTGTCCCTTTGTGACTGATTTGTCCTCGGAGCAGACCTTTGTGAGATCTTAGATGTTACAGCATCGATACCTACCAGATTCATGACAGCAGTTGTTTGGTGTTACCAGGCACCATACTGAAATGAGGGGACCGGTTGCTGTCTCGATTGAAGTTGCATGACAAGAGGTCGTGCTTCCTGTCTATGTAGTGGCGATGGAGAACCCTTGACTCTTGGGTCTGGACTACTTGGCGTCCATGAGGTGTCTGTTGGACTTCTGTGCCATGAAGCTTTGCGTGCAAGGAAGATCAGTCCGTGTCGAGATGGTAAAGCGGACCACTACTTGTGGTGATATGAGAGCCTTCCGAGATCTATGTTGCAGTGGAGTGTGAGTGACTCATTTGATGGCTGCCTGGTGACAGTGGAGCCCGACAAACAATGCAGAAAGAAGGCAAGAATTATGATGGGACGAACCCTGGTGGACGTGGGGGGAAATGCTCAGGAAACTGTGGAAAATGGAATTCTAGATAAAGATTTCGTCAGTCATTTACAGAAAGGCGTTGATGACTTGTTGGAAGATGTTGGCAAAGCAGTCAGAGATGAAGATGAAAATGATGTGAAATCTCTTCTCAATGTCATGATTGTAAAGCTAAATGTAAAGGTCCATTTCCTTGAAATCGTACGTTCTGAGAGAGAAGTCAACATGGAAAGATATTTGAGAAATAAAAGGAATATAGAGTCAGAATTGCAAAATGTCCATTAGAACTTTGTAGATGATACTAAAAAATGTCCATGAAGTTACAGAAAAGCATACACAGTATTTGCAGGAACGTGATAGGAAGAGCTTGAACTACAATACAGATATTTTAATGAAAGAAAATGAAGCTAAAATAGCATGTGTCTTCGATGAACAGTAACAAAAGCCGAGTGTCAGAAAATAAATTTCAGCTGATCCAGGAAATTAACGAACTAAATGCGACTATCTTAGAGATAAACTACGAACGGGATGTGATAAAGCGCAACATGCGTAATGGGATTGCTGTTATGGAAGAGGAAATGTCTTCCAACTCACAAGATTTGAAATGAAACTTCAGTATTTTGAGGATGGAAATCATTACGCTGTGGTTGAATTAAATTGAATTAAAGAAGCTTCTCAATTCACGGAAAATTCGCAGAAGATGGAAAGAAGAATGCAGTACAATATGAAAGAAATACGAGATAATGAAACAAATTCGATTTGAGCTGAAACGCTACAATTCTGAACTGGAATCTTTTTGCAAGAGTTTCAAGTAAAATGACGGAGAGTGGACGGGTTTTGAAAGATTACACAGCCAAAATACAAAACATGGTATAGGATTTTAACTTAACCGCTTTGTTGATGGCATATTGTTTCGCACCGCATGAGTCTACTGGCTATACATCTGCAACGCTGAAGTTGGGCCACGAGGTGAAACTCTCTGTTCATCTGTTCATGGGAAGACTACAAGGAAAAGAACTCCATAATGAAACGGTTAGCTGTGAGGTACATCTTCGACAGAGACTGAGAGAGATACACCAGCACGTTAGGGAAGCTCTAAAGTGTTCGGGTGGGGTTATGAAATGTCTTGGCTTGCGAGATGAACTTAAAGGAGGGAAATGAAGTGTGGTTGTATCATCCTCAGGAGAAGAAGAGACATTCACCGAAGCTGCAGAATCCGTGGGAAGTACCCTATGCTGTGATGAATCAACTGTCCGATGTGACGTAGCGGACTTTAGGAAGAAAGATTTCTCATCTTAAGATCGTGTATTTAAACGGTCTGTGGAAGTTTTATAGGCCTGGCCAGTTCAGCTGGGACCCCACTAAGAGGTTGACAAATTTATTGACGAAGGCACTTAGGAAGACCAATGAGAACTGCAAGAGCTAGATAATCACTGTAAGGAAGAATAACGAGAGGGAGTAGTGAACCAAGATAAGCATCAAGAGATAACAGTGTAATTGGATCCAAGTGGGGAGAAAAAAAAACGTCCCCAGAAGCGGCAAACGAGAAAAACCCTATAAGTTCAAGTATTATTTCCTGTATGATTAAAGAATGTACTCTTAGGAATTTATTAGTTATAAGTGTTGCATACATCTGTCGGATCGAAAAAGGTCTGGAGAGTGAGTAGTACTGTCCGTTTTTATTTTTGTGCGTCTTTGTTGTGAGGTGGACGATTTGAACTGGTGAGGGAACACGTGGTATCAGTTGGCGGCGTGAACAATCAGTGTGAAGTTCTCAACGACGACAGTCGGTGTAAATATGGCGATGTGACCATTCGATGCGAACCTCGGCGACGAACCACATTACACAAAACATTCCAGTCGGGTACGTCTTCTACCACTTCCACACTAAGCAAGTTGGTTTACTGACACATATATGTCAAAATATATATGTATTGTTATGTGTATGCACGCAAACACCCATGTGTATATGAGGATAAATTTCCGTACACATATATATACATATATATATATTATATATATATATATATATATATATATATATATAAATGTGTGTGTGTGCGTGCATGTGTGTGTAGATATGTGTGTATGTGCTTGTACGTATAGATGTTTGTGTGAGTATGTACGTATGTAAACGTTATGAACGCAGTTTTGAGAATATGGTTGCGTGTATCTTTTTAATCATTTTTCTGTTTTCTTTTTCTGCCTATTAGAGTAACTCCCCTTTTATTCAACGGTTTTTCATAACGTATATTGCCATTAATAGCCGACGAGAGTGTATCGTAACTCTTCGCTCCGACATTCGAAGCTCCGAGCACCATAATGACAACTTGCTGTTTGTTCTAAATTGTAACACACACACACACACACACACACACAAATATACATATATATATATATATGTATGTATGTATATATGTATGTATGTATGTATGTATGTATGTATGTATGTATGTATGTATGTATGTATGTAAAGACAGACAGACAGACAAGAGTGTGTGTGTGTGTCTGTTAGGTGCGCTGTACAGGAATTGAGTATTGAGAAAAGAGTCGTCAGAATCTTGGAAAAAATAATCTTTTTTATTTCTTCATTGTTATTAGCGCTTTCGCTCGTTTCGCGAACTTGTCAAAAAAATTTTGTGAATGTACAAACAGCGTGTGCAATTACATAAAACATATGTTTTAGGGGTTTTGTTTAGAAGAGAACATTGATTTTGTTTTGGGGGGCGTGGTTCCATGACAATGGAGATAGATAGATAGATAGATAGATAGATAGATAGATAGATAGATAGATAGATAGAAATATAGGTAGGTAGATAGGCTGATAGATAGAAAGAGAGAGAGGCACAGAGAGAGAGAGAGAGAGAGAGGGCTCAGAGAGAGGAAGAAAGAAAAAGGGGATTCCATTTCTGTTCATCATTCATTTCTTTAAGTCATTTACCATTGTATTGGAGTGGGTTTGTCAAGGAAGCTCACTCCAAAAACAAAAACAATGTTCTCTTCTTCTAACCAACACTCCCAAAAAACATGTTTTATATAAATGAACAAACTGTTTGGACATTTAAATATTTAATTTCACAAGTTCGAGAAAGGAACGAAAGCGCTAATAAATAATGAAGAAATTAAAACAATAATTTTTTTCCAGACTGACGACTTTCTCTCTCTCTCTCTCTAAATTATATATATATATATATATCTTTATATATTAGTCAATATAGGGTAGCAAAAAAATTCAATAGAAATTTATCGCTACCAGCGGCCTGATGGAAAAGAGAAAATAGTCAACGACTAAATATATATATATAACAATTTAGGAGTGACCCTAACAGGTCATTCGTCCACCAGAAAGAGCAGCCATAACTCACACCGCCAAGTAGTAGTAATTCAGAAATTAGGTGAAAATTTAAAAACATTTACCCCAATTCATCTTTTAGACGTTGCAACGTTTCTGTGTCATTAATGATTAAATTATTAATTAAATTAAATTAAGCCAATCTACCATAGGTTACACTTCATCAGTAAAAAACCTGGGAGAGACAAATATACACGAGGCGTCTGTATCGATGCCTACGGAATATAGTCTTAAAATTTTCAAGACTGACGTATTCGCGCCAAACTTATCAGCAGTAAATATAAACTGCCGATTCAATCTCAGAATTATTCAGAAAATTATCAATTAGTCAATATAGGGTAGCAAAAAAATTCAATAGAAATTTATCGCTACCAGCGGCCTGATGGAAAAGAGAAAATAGTCAACGACTAAATATATATATATAACAATTTAGGAGTGACCCTAACAGGTCATTCGTCCACCAGAAAGAGCAGCTACCCTATATTGACTAATTGATAATTTTCTGAATAATTCTGAGATTGAATCGGCAGTTTATATTTACTGCTGATAAGTTTGGCGCGAATACGTCAGTCTTGAAAATTTTAAGACTATATTCCGTAGGCATCGATACAGACGCCTCGTGTATATTTGTCTCTCCCAGGTTTTTTACTGATGAAGTGTAACCTATGGTAGATTGGCTTAATTTAATTTAATTAAGCTAATTTAATCATTAATGACACAGAAACGTTGCAACGTCTAAAAGATGAATTGGGGTAAATGTTTTTAAATTTTCACCTAATTTCTGAATTACTACTACTTGGCGGTGTGAGTGAGTATGGCTGCTCTTTCTGGTGGACGAATGACCTGTTAGGGTCACTCCTAAATTGTTATATATATATTAGTCGTTGACTATTTTCTCTTTTCCATCAGGCCGCTGGTAGCGATAAATTTCTATTGAATTTTTTGCTACCCTATATTGACTAATTGATAATTTTCTGAATAATTCTGAGATTGAATCGGCAGTTTATATTTACTGCTGATAAGTTTGGCGCGAATACGTCAGTCTTGAAAAATTTTAAGACTATATTCCGTAGGCATCGATACAGACGCCTCGTGTATATTTGTTCTCTCCCAGGTTTTTTACTGATGAAGTGTAACCTATGGTAGATTGGCTTAATTTAATTTAATTAAGCTAATTTAATCAATGACACAGAAACGTTGCAACGTCTAAAAGATGAATTGGGGTAAATGTTTTAAATTTTCACCTAATTTCTGAATTACTACTACTTGGCGGTGTGGAGTTAGGCTGCTCTTTCTGGTGGACGAATGACCTGTTAGGGTCACTCCTAAATTGTTATATATCTTTATATATATAAAACTGAGAATGTGTGTCTGTCTGTCTGTGTGTTTCCCTAAAACTTGAGAACTACACAACCAATTTCATTCAAATTTTACACATGCCTTACTTAGGATCCATGTAGTTTCATGGGCAAAAAAATGTTCAACTTCTTGCCTAGAGCGAGCCCATAGCAATATCATATCTTCTCCACTATTTCAGTATTACGTGTTGAAAGTGAAACAAAAACATTTCTCTATTTTATGTCAGATACTTTCACTTTAACAATAAAAATAATAATAACAATTGAATTATATGTAGTAAGTAATAATTAAAATCAAACTAAAGCATAATATAATCGTAACATAAACAATATAAAAATAGCAATTGGTATAAAATTGCATCAATGACTTGAACTTGAATAAGTGGTTTCACATGAATGGGAATAAATTTTTTTAAAAATTAGCGTGCAGAAATGGAATAGTCCAGATGGATAATAAAAAATTAAATTAAAGAAAAGACTATTGTCTATAAAGTATACAATGTAGAGAAAAAAAGGTCGCGTTTTTTTGCGCTCTGTAAAATTCGGTTAAAAAAGAAAAAACAACAAAAAGTGAATTGTGGTTGCGGAATTGGAACGTCGGTTGGTGCGGTTTCGCGTCGCACTGGTTCTGTGCGTCGCACGTTTTCTGTTCGGGAGGCCGTTTTTCGGTCTGAGGCGACTATGAGCCGCCTCTACCAAACGGATGAGATGGAAGGGAGAAATTTCTCTGAAAATTCGTCGACATCTGAGGAGGAGTTGGCGGTGAAAAAAATGGAAAGCACCTATGCAGGTATAACGAAGAAGTCAACAGAAAAAGAGATAGACCTGGCTAAGTTGACGGACTTCCAGGAGTTCATGAAGGAGGAGGAGAACGGAGAGGTTGAGCTGTTGCCTCTAGCAAGGCGCGGAGACTGGTTCCATCGTAGAACCATTAAATATAAAGTATTTATGAATGGAGGTAGAAAAATGGAAGTGATTAACATGGAAGCAATTGAAGAGGCTTTCAAACGGACAGGAGAAGAAATTGTGTACATGACAAAAGGATTAGAATATGGAACCATAACGGTACAATTTAAAAGTGAGAAAGCAGCCAGGAATATAGCAGCCAAGGTGGTGAGTACAGAAAAGTTTTACTTGTTCCCTCGTATTTGAATAGAAGGACCACCAGAATTAGGGTGGAAGGAATACCTCCACACCTAGAGGGCGAATTAATAACGGCTGCGGTTATCAAAGGAAATGAAGATAAAGTGGACATCCTCCACGCCATTATGAAATATGAAGGCGTGAGAGGTGCCACACTAGTAATGAACATACAGACGGAGGCGGAAGTTATAGAAAAGCTTACGGACAGTATAAAAACTGGAAATATTATTATGAGAGTGTGGGTGGAGGGTAGGGCGCCCAGGTGCTACAAGTGTGGCATGAGGGGTCACATAAGAGCCTACTGCCCTCCACCACTAAAGGAAAAAGAAAAGGAAATCGTCGCGGAAGCCCCAAAAGAGGAAGAAACCAAAGAGTACCAAAGGGAAAAAGAAACGACAGAAGAAGAGGAGATGCAACAAGAGTGGGAAGAAGGAAGATAAAAGAGAAAAAGAAAGAAAAAGAAAAACTGTGCGAAGCCCCAACCCACCCCAACACCACCCGCACCCTCTGAATCCCACCCTTCCCCTGCAGACAGTGAACCCACCCGCTCCCCTCCAACAAGAAAACAAAAGAAAAATAACAATACAGACAGACAAGAGTTTGAAAACGAACCCAGGCCGAACATTTATATTGTGACTGAACAGAAAGAGGTTGAAAGGGTAATGGAGGAGTATGAATGGTATGAAATGGATGGGACTAGATATGCAGTGCTGGAAAAGAAGAATATAGATGAGTTGTGTTGAGGTGTGAAAGGGAGAATTGGGAGGTGAAAGATACAAGAATGAGCGATGAATTCGTGGAATATATGGAGGACAGTTTCGGAGTAAGAATGGATATGGATGGTCTTCGTATTGGGAATGAACATTCAGGTGACAGTGAAAACAAAAGGACAGGTAAGTGATGCTGGCGGAGGGGGCCGTTAGCATCGCTTTCATATTATCATTTTTTCATTTTCATTTGCTCATAAATTTAATCATATTGTTCTATGTCCCCCATGTTTTGTTATGTCCGCCATTCTTCGTAGCCCCTGGTGGGTAATAAAGAAATAACATGGAGGAAAGCACCTTCGAAAAGTGTCTTGGTGCGACTATGAAAGAGGCGGTAAATTCGCCACAATAGAAGCAAGGTTCGAGTCAACGGAGCGTGCAAGGGAGTACTCGACTCGAACTTGCAAAGTGGAAATATTTTATTTTTACCTTTATATCTGGGACGTAGGACGTGCCGGATAAAAAATTTAAATGCCCCCCCCCCCCCGAAGTTGAGGTAGGCTGGATTGTAGCCACACTTCTATACAAGAGGGAGGACAAGATACAATTGATCGAAATTACAAGAGACGGGCTAACAATTCCAGTCTGTTATTTATTTTGAGTATTGCTATCACTAGCGATATCAAGATATCACTTTGTATTTTGTATTTTATCTGAAGATGTATATATATAGATGTACATGTAATATGTACACATATATATACACATATATACATGCACTAGCACTATGACCCGGCAACGACGGATCTTTAATGCTAGTATATATATATATATATACACACACAGATATATATATATATATTATATATATATATATATATATATATATATATATATGTATATGTGTACGTATGTATATATATCTCTCTCACTCTATATATATATATTTATATATATATATAATATGTGCGTGTATGTATAGGACGGGTGTATCTTACCAAATCCAATTGAGCTATTATAGAGGACATATACCGAAGGTGTTACGCTGTGGGACTGCACTCGGAACCATGTGCTTTGGAAACAAACTCCTTAACACACGCACTCATCTACAACTAAACAATATTGTTGAATATATTTTATCGGTCAAATATTAAATCCGTGCAAAGCAATTCCTAGTAGATTAAAGCAAGTTTTGAAATCTGAGCGAAATTAATCTTCAGTGTTGTCAAACTCACCCACGTGCATACCATCTGCCGAAGAGCAGATGAGTACATCTTCAAATGGATGCGTTAACGAAGTATTTCTGGCATATGGAGACTCGGCAAACGGTGATTATGCTAAAATCTCTTTTCCTAACTTTTTCATGTATATATAAGGACACATTTGATATATTTATTAATATGGAAAATGAATTATTGATAAAAGTGTGCAAAAGCTCTTTAATATAGCAATGTGTTTGAAGACTAATAGCCTCCCGTATAAAATCTGATAAATATCTTCGTAACTGCATATTTTAATGCAGGACTAATTAGCCGCTCCATACTATCAAGAACGATGTATATACAAAAATATCTGTGCGTCTTCATTGTGTGACTGTGTCTATGATGTGTACGGGTATGTCCATGTGTGTGAGGTTTCGACATGTGTATATGTGGCTACTAATGTGTGTGTGTGTGTGTGTGCGTGTGTGTGTTTGTGCGTGTGCATGTGTCAAATATATATACACACGATATATCTATATATATATATGACATTTTTTAGCATGCATTCAAGACTGTGTTCGTTCTAGTGTGTTGTTGACGAGCTTTTCATAATTTCATTTAAAATTTATAAAATTTCAAGAAATTCTCGACCTCAACCAATGCCTCACTCTGAATTATAATGCCGTTATATTCCTGAGAATAATTATAATTGATAAAAAGTTCAACATCCGATTTGGAATTATTCAATGCTTTAACTTAAAAGATTTTATAGTTTATCTAATGTGTGCTCCATACGCTATTTATACTGACTATTGTTTCATTAATTTATTTACATCTTGTATGTTTATTTTTGAATTTGTTGAACAATGTTGTTATAAATATTGTTTCAGGTTGTTACAACGTTGTTCATTTCTGTATTACTTGAATAGCATTCGTATGTTTCCAGTATCAAGGTGCATACAGCTTTCTGGTGGAATGATGTACAGTAGGATTTCAGGGAAATAATCTAGCTTTGATTTAGGTGAACCATGTTTTTTTCCTACGTTTTGAAAGTCTAACATTATGCAACATCACGAACTGCATTGCTTCTTATTCTGTTGAGTTCAATAATAAGTTATGCAAAAAGTACTCGATTACATATAAAGTATATATTCAACCTGCTATAGTTTCTATATCCATAGTAAAAATGTTAAGGAACGTGCTTGTTACCATTGAAATATTTAGGTATCCATTCCGATGTATGCATGCTATATATATTTCTTTATTGCCCACAAGGGGCTAAACATAGAGGGGACAAACAAGGACAGACAAAGGGATTAAGTCGTTTACAGCGACCCCAGTGCGTAACTGGTACTTAATTTATCGACCCCGAAAGGATGAAAGGCAAAGTCGACCTCGGCGGAATTTGAACTCACAACGTAACGACAGGCGAAATACGGCTACGCATTTCGCCCGGCGTGCTAACGTTTCTGCCAGCTCGCCGCCTTTTATGCATGCTATATATATCCCTGCATACATTTCCATATGATTTTATCTAGTTATTGAGTATTTCAATGTACAGATGATTCTCCTTGGGAGATTATATGTTGAAGAGGATTATTTTCATTATACGCTATAAGAGTACAGTATATTATGTCAGATTAACACCCAGCCTCAATATACTGCAAATAAATTTTATTTGAGAATCTGCAACTATAACTGATGTGCTTACTTTGGTATTTATTTAAGCAGTGTTCTGACAATTTTGACAAGTTTTATCTTATTCGTATGTTAAATATTGAGGTCAAATTTCGACGCAAAGCAAGTAATTCCGGGGTAAGGTAAGTTTATTACATTGACGCCGGTGTTTATCTGGTACTTATTTTATCGACCTCAAGAAGATGAAAGACAAAACCAGCCTCGGCACGATTTCATCTCGGAATATAAAGACGAACTAAATACTGTTAAATATTTTGCCCGGCGATTTGGAATACAGATTTCTATGTCTGTAATAAAAGGTGGTTTTCTCGTATCGCCTGTCCAATGGCCACTTTCACGATATTGTACATGTTTCACACAGCTATCTTAATTTTCTTGTTGAACAAAAGTTTCTAGTATATAGAAGTGATTTTGACACCGCACTCACATTTATCAGGTGGTCATTAAAATTTATTGTTATTTTTGACACTAAGTATCTCTACAGGATGATAAAATAATTCGAGTCCGACCTTTCATATGTTTTGGATGCATTTTACATAGAAAAGGATAAGTGGATAGAGACTAATGGACAGTAATGAATGGGATACATTTATTTTTTTTTCATTTCGAAATATAGCTAACTTTCGAATGTAATTTTAATATATTCGTAGCCTTTATGCATTATTGATTGCTGAAAAGATGGTAACGTTTAATACCAAGTGATTTTTCGATGCACTTTGTTTCTATTTGGTGAATTTTTCGCGATAAGATTTGCATGACCTGTAGAGTTATATTATACTCTTTTACTCTTTTACTTGTTTCAGTTATTTGACTGTGGTTATTCTGGAGCACCTCCTTTAGTCGAGCAAATAGACTCCGGGACTTATTCTTTGTAAGCCTAGTACTTGTTCTATCGGTCTCTTGCCGAACCGCTACGTTACGGAGACGTAAACACACCACCATCGGTTGTCAAGCGATGTTGGGAGGGCAAACATAGACATACAAACAACAAAGACAGACACACACATACATACATACATACATACATACATACATTCGACGTGCTTCTTCCAATTTCCGTCTACCAAATCCACTCACAAGGCTTTCTTCGGCCCGAGGCTATAGTAGAAGACACTTGCCCAAGTTGCCACACAGTGGGACTGAACCCGGAACCATGTGATTGGTAAGAAAGATACTTACCACACAGCCACTCCTACGCCTATGTCATGTTCATTTTCTCTGAAGTTCCGATGTAAATTGTGCGGTTTTTGTGGCTTCGTCGTATAATTTTTTTATGTCAATGAAAATGGAACTCTTTTCATTGAAACAAGCTATATTTAATATACTATTTAATAGTTTCCTGTATACCTATTCGATCTTTATAATTGGCTTGAAACAATAGGGTTCCTAAATCTCATAATCCACTTAAATTTGGTAAATTTTTCGACCTGACCATTTGAATGAAATAACTGCGTTTTGCATTGAGTAGCAAAGTATGATACAAATATTACGTCGTCAAGTATATAATTTGTAGTAAGGTATGAGGTAAACTTTGACAGCTGCTCATTTTGCGCCATGATTATATTTTGACTTTATTTTTTGTTAGAAAGCTGACACATTTATTTCTTAATTCTAACTCATTTTGCGCTTTATATAAATTTATGAATCGTCTTTTGTTGGGTTCGAGATGGATAAGTCGGAAATTCGTACAGTTTTGAATTGTGAATTCTTTCTTGGAAATACAGTATCACAGAGAGCTCGGAATATTAATGGAATATTTCATTCTAATGCTATTACACTCACAAGGTAAGTATCAAATTGGTTTGCAAAGTTTCGTTCTGGTAAATTTGACCTCAGAAATGAGCAACACGGTCGACCTGAAACAAAGGTGGATAATAACGAACTGAAAGCCACCGTCGAGTCAGATCCATCTCAAAGTGCACGTGAATCATCGTTGTTGTTTGGTATTAGCAAACAAACAATATTAGCGGACCTAGTTCAAATCGGTAATGTGAAAAAGTTGGATAAGTGGGTTTCACATGAACTCAATGAAAATCAGGAACAGCAGCGTTTGGAAGCCTTCATTATGCTACTTTCTCGTCACAGAAAATGAATTATTTTTGAATTGCATTGTAACATGTGATGCAAAATGAATCCTACATAACAGCCGTAAACGTTCAGCACAATGGTTGAACAAAGACGAGCCATCGAATCACAGTCCGAAAAACAAAATTCATCAACAGAAGCCGATGTGTGCTTGGTGGTCTGGCGCAGGTGTGATCCATTATGACGACTGGACCAAATGATGCAGAAACTTAGAAAAAACAGTCTAGATTAGTCAACAGATCCACTCCTATTTCATTGCAAGACAACGCTAGACATCACATTGCAAAAATGACATTAGTAAAACTACAGGAGTTGGAGTTGGAAGTTCTCCCTCTTCCACCATATCTGATCTTGCCCCCACTGACTACCACTTCTTCCAGAATTTGGATAACTTTTTAATAGAAAAAATGATTTAATTCCGACGATGCTGTAAAACAGGTCTTCCAAGATTTTATTGACTCTATATTGCCAGGCTTCTACAGATCCTGGAAAGCCACCGCTGAAATGGTAAAAGTGTATTGACAATACGGGTGCATACTTTGATGAATGAAACTATTCCTTGTATTTATAAAACATTAGTAAACGTTTTTTTTTTCTTTTCTACAAATTTCATACTTGACGATCTAATACTTTTTTTAATTGGCAAAATATTCAATATCAGGAGTAAAACTTTCATCAACATAAGCGTGGGAAATTTCATGATTAGTGTAATTTACATGTAAAGCACCGAGTTATTCTTTTTTCCCAAGAATTCCACATGAAATATCAATGCTGACAACCAATGCCGTTTTTCATAAATCTGTTTATGACAGATTGGGTCAAACTGTTTATAACCTCTATATTTGTACTAAAAATTGCATATTGTGTATGATATTTGAAGCAATTTCTATTTGATGTTGATAAACAACATTTCATGCTGTATATATTGTAATTTATTCTAATACAATTTTAGAATAGATTGCCTCTGTTATATGAGAAATTTTCGTAACTTAGTCAACCGGTCAGGGACTCGTATGAACTTCAATATTATATACCATATTTGTGGCTTATGTATATATAATCAGAGAGTTGGATCTCTTATGTCAGTATGCTTGAATTAGCACTTCTCTTGATGCATGCTATGGACTAAAGAAGCATAAATGCCATACATAACATCACAATGTTTGATTTGCCCAAGAGTTTCCTAATGTAGAACATTTTTATAGGAAAAGAATTTACAGCCTCAGTCCCTCTCAACACTCTCAATATCACTTTCTTTTTCTGACTCCACATGACAGCTTGGCAGGCCGAAACTTCGAAGTCATTGTTATTGCTATTCTTGTTAAAGAAAGATAAATTTGCACTCTTCAGTTTATTGTAAAACTTATTTTATCATACCATAAAAACAAAAATAAAATTTAGATAGATATAAACATATATATATATATATATATATATATATATATATATAGAGAGAGAGAGAGAGAGAGAGAGAGAGAGAAAGGGAGAGAGGTGTATATACGTGTGTTTGGGTGTCTCTATCTACGCAAACACACTCACACACACACACATATATATGGTGCGCTTGATAAATTGTCAGAATTACGCAAAAATGAAAATAGCGCTGACATCTCATTTTAACAGATATATGTACTATTAAAATATTTTGAAGTACTAAAGAGGAAATGTATTCAATAAAATCGCCATTGCCTTCAACCACGGCCTCCAGACGACTTTGGAATATTTTGTAGCTCCTCTGGATAGTCTCTTTGTTTAAGTTGTTGAATGCTACAATTCAGTTCATCTTCGCCACACACATAATAATCAAGAGGGTTGCAATCTGGGGGGGGGGGTTAGGTGGCCAGATGTTAGGGGTAATGTAGTTGCAGAAATTGTCTGGGTTCTCCTGATTGTGTAGTATGGTGCACATAGGGTCTTCCAGCAGAACTATCTCCGTGTTGAGACTGAAGCCTTGTGGGAAGAGGAAAGGAAGAATAACGTCGCCATCACTAGTGATCACTCCAAACACCATGATGTTGACAGGATGTTTGATTTTTTTGTTGTTATCACTGTTTACATTGTTGTTAAAACAACGTTTCATCAGGTGTATTGGGGAAATTTCAAACCTGATTTCTCATTCTTAAGGTATTTTTCGATGTTGTTGTTGTTGTTGTTGTTATTATTGTCATTATTATTATTATTATTATCATTATCATTATTATTACTCGGAATCTTGAGTTAGTAGCCCACGCTCTTAACCACTACGCCATATGCCCGTGGGCAAGTATGTAGTGAATTTTAAGGCTTATAAATCTAATATTTCTTTATCGTTCCTTAATACCGGTTCCCATTTGTTATTCATATCTGCCCTCTATCATCTTAGGACGTTGCTGTGTCCTAAAATATGTGCTACTTCTTTTAGTTTTCCTATTTTCCAGTGGTGTTTTATTTTTGTTATTGGTGACGTCCTGTACACACATATAAATGTATATGTGTATGTATGTGCATGTGTGTGAGTAGGTATGTGTAGATGTGTGTTGTGCCTGTGCGTGTGCGTGCACGCGCGTGCGTATGTGAGTGTCTTTGTGCTTGTTTCTCCCTCATCGCTTGACAACGAATGCTGGTGTGTTTACGTCCTCGCGAACTAGCGGTTCGGCAAAAAGACCGATATAATAAGTGCTAGTCTTTAAAGTGAGGCCTGGGATCGAATTGTTTGATAGAAACACGTGAATGCGGTGCTGTAGTATGGCCATAGTCAAATTACTAAAATAAGTAAAAGCAAGTAATAAAATTCAATTTCTTGGGCTACTTTTCGATTTTTTTTATCTATTTAAAGCATATGCACGCGGAAATGTTTGAATATACAACAAAATATCGATAATATTGATGGGAAACGAATCCGTCCTTTTTGCAAATAGAAAAATTTGGGAGGATCAAACCAGTACCAAACACTTCTATTGTGCACGTCAATCCCGTTGAATATTATTTCTAATAATGTCAAATATTGTATGCACGAATTTTATCATAATATCGGTATCGGATTGCCATTGACATATTCCTGTACAAAGTAAAAGTATTCATCCTGGATTCCTAGGTTGTCAGCGGGTATTTATAAATCGTGGAAAATAACGAAGATTGGTATTGCATTGCGCAACACCTGATCTATAAATCATGCAAGTACGGAATCAACAACAAATCGATATTTTGTTCTTGTGTTTTTCTCGTTCTTTGCGGGATATTAGACTATCTTTGTATATCGAAATTACAAAAATAACAAACGGCACCAAACACATCCTGTCTTCCCTCAGAAGAAATCATTTTCTATTGTGAGATAAAATATAAAATATTTAGAAAACAATAGTTTTATATTACTATCTCTATTGGGAGTGAAACGTTTGGAAGATGCACTCGCAGATTATTGATTCAAATGGTAGTTGTAACAACATCCTTACATGTAAATTCTTTTGGGCTGTCTTCAAATTATTTTCTAACAATTTAACCAATATGAAGAATGACTTTGCCGAATTACCATATTGTCAAAAAATATAGAACACAACATAAATGACACCCTCTTATTTGTGTGATAGACAATTTTATTTCACAGCTATGAAGTTTTACTTTCAAGCCTACTCCAGGACACGTTTGGTATCTCATAGCTTTTTGAAATTTGAAGTATATATTCTGATAATCATCAGCTGTCTCTTGATACCTGTCGAGGGAACCGTTTTCTCTTATACGGTAGATGTAATCCATGATATTTACTTCTTCCATTACTTCAAACGAGTTCACTCATAAGAATTCGGATCTGGTTTTGTGTTTGAGCGTACGCTTCTCCCTTCTCCCATCCTATGAAAACAACCATAAACACAAAACTAGCATCTCGACTGCGCCATTTAATATATGTCTTTACGAATTATAGAAGTAAGCTTTACACATCTTTCAATAAATGCTTTTATCAATATCATTATTATATTCCCACAATCGAGCTGATATAGCCACCAAGTAAAATAACAAAATCTACCCCAGTCCCTTTCAAAAAATATATATATATATATATATATATATAAACACACACACACACACATATATGTATATATATATATATATATATATATATAAAACACACACACACACACATATATATATATATATATATATATATATATATATATATATATATATATATATATATATATAATGAAGGGGATTGTCAGGTGGGGATGATATCTATAAAACCTGGAGTGTCGCTACGCAAATTAAATCAGTAGCTGATAATATAGTTTCTGCAACATCATCTATAGTGCTTGATTAAATTCTAGAAAAGATCTGAGACATGTGGATGCACTCAGAAAATGTTATATAAATGATGAAATAGACAGCAATTATTTAAGAAACAAAGATACCCATGTTTCTCAATGGTCTAAAAGGATTTCGTGTATCATATTATATGACTTTGCAAAATCCGTGCACAAAACAAGCCGAGTGTGAACATATAGAGTTAAAACATTTTTGCTCATGAATATACAGCTACCTAATTACGTTGATATACATACACACAAACATACATATATGCGCATACATAGATATGTGTATACACTTATACATAGCTGCTTGGAAGATAAGCTACATAGTATCGACAGCTGTGGTGTTCAACTGCCCAATGACTTATTCAAAACCAATAACAAACACAGCATTTATGATCAAGTATTTTGGAACTTTCAACATCCTTACCAAATTCGTCATCTAGTTAAGCTACTGTACATTTTCTCAATTAATAAACTTGTCATTTTGTTATTATTCTTTATCCATCGTAAGCCTTGTTGCAGCAGACTCATTAATATTTATCATATGTGAAAATGCTGCCTTTTATAAGGAGTTCCTAAGAGCACACTAACTTATTAATATGTTAACAGAGCAGGAGCATAGAGTTCTCTCAAAAATTCTATAATTATTCTGTTATTGAAAGTGATGAATTGTGATTCATAATCTCTACAGTGTTATCGATATGTTAAATGAGTCAACGAGCGTTAACCCTATTTTTTAAATATTAGGATGTATACCCATTTTCCAGTGTACTCTCAAATATTCACCTGGATGAGCCAATAATTGGAAATTCTTACATATTTGTAGGATACTGTATTCTCGGTAAAATTTCATTGTTCATTAATTTCTCTTTGCGAAGTATCTCAAGGCTTTCTCGATATTTAAAACGATTTTCACGTCTTTCGAGAAGTATTGGAGACAATATATCAGTTGCTTTTCATAACGTACCAGCAATGATTGCTATGCACCGAGATTTGTCAACTTTCATTTAAAAAATCATTTTGTATGCTTTGTAATGCTTTGTGTATACATCTTTTGAATAACAGTCTGTGGAGAATTTTACGAAAAGTTGAAAGAAGATTTAACATGTCTGCAAGGCGATATAAACAGAGAAAGCTTGAATAGCACTTTTTGCGTACACATTTTAGTTGGATATCTCTGAAAATCATTTTGCAAGTCGTTTTTTTTTATTTTTATATTCAACTGTGTACATTCACAATTATAAACCGTTTCATTAAGATGAGTTGACGTATATATATATATATATATATATTTAATGTAGTACTGAAATGGATTTGGAGCACAGTTTGATTTATATAAAGTTCCTACAGTTTGCAGAAAATTTCGATGTCTCACGAGATTGCCGCGAAATGACAAGTAGATGAAATATTCCAGATAAGGGATTACTCATCTATAAAACCAACCCAAAAATAATTTCATTTTGAAGACATTGCAGCAATGACGTACCTTAAGGAATGGTTTTTCTGCTCTATGTTGAAATAGAAATTATAAATATAAAACTTAATTTCTTATAAACATTGATACAAATAGAAGCAGATCTCAAGGCAAATGCGTAGCTCAAATATAAAGCTTTAGTGGCATACACTGCTAGGGTAATGAAAACGCTACACCTGAAAATATAAATATTAGAGCTGCTGCCGAAAATTTTTCGTTGCATTTCACTGTTCCGATAAGGGCGAATATAGATTTAACCATATAATTCTGTTAAATAAACATAATACATTTAATATCATTGGATACTGTGGTTCACCTTAATACACATACTGGTCATCAGTACATGTCTTAAGAAAGATATACTTCAGTCAAATAAACGGTCTTATATAAAAAGTTATCCTTTTCTTTATTTGAATTTTACTATTAACGCAACCCGTATCATTGTCTATTTCTCTAGATTTTAGCACATTATATAAAACATGTCTTCATTTGTAGAGTTTTATGGGCTTCTCGTTTTTCAGTTATATCGTAAATGAGGTAGTTTTAAATGCTCGTAGTGTATTTATTATACGCTATTTACATTTACATAGCACGCAACTAGACATTTGCATAAATAAAAGAAATCCCTTAATATTTTTAACAAAATGAAAACTCAATCTATTGCTAAGATTATTCCGCAATTTCGAATTGGAGGGATGATAAAAGTGAGAGTTTGTGTTTCCATTCATAAAATGAATCAAATATCACTTTCTTTATCATTAACAATGATAGACATTTATTACAGAAAATGCGTTTAGAATCTTATCAATATATATAATTATTGATACATTATTTGATAAATGCAGATTTGATTTTTAATCACGAATAGATGTTTTTTAATCTTGAATATTGTACATAATTTATAATGTTTTACATTGGTTTTCATGGATAATTTTCATGATGAAAGAATATTTTCTAAATCTTTTTATTTCACTCCGTGATTATCATGCGATTTTATTTTATGGTGAGTCATTGTTTCTGTAAGTTTATGATGAGGTCAAACAAGTTTAAACGTCGGGGCAACCATAATTAGAACAACGTCGTTGTTTTTGAATAACTGTTTTCTGGCAAAGTGTCTGGAAATTCTATACGAATTGGGGTCACTAAATTTAGATGTAGCAGCCATCAGCCAAACCAGCTTTTCCGATCCTGCTGAACGAACGTTTTACACCGCCTCTAGTCACTTTGGATTCAATAGGTGGCAATGTGGTTCTGAGAAGATTGCCAAATAAGGTTTTTGGGAATTCGATGATCAGTCAGTTACTATAGATACTTGGATACTTGTTGCAGTACAGGTGGTGTTTTGGGGGTTGCAAACATTTATACATGGATAGGAGCCGGATGGATAGATTTCACGTTTCCGGAAATATTCCTTTGTACATCACACTCATTAATGTTGGTGACAGATTTGAATAGTGTCCCATTGTAAGAAAAGCGTCTAAGCAAAAACCTGTGATATTTTGTCAAACATTTGGAAATTTCTGGTAAGCATTTTAACGATTAAATTTTACTAAATGTCATTTATTTAACCATTTATGGTTCTATGTATGGACAAGAAAATTCTTACTGTATTACATACCGTATGTTTCAATACAAAGAATTCTAAATTGATGTAATGCAATCATTGCCATTTAACAATACCAAAAAGTGAGGTTTTGCGTAATTTAAGAAGTGTAAAGATTTTAACTTTATTTCTACAAAATAAAATGTTTGTATTTGATAATCGGGAAGAATTAAATTGTATGGCATTAATGTTTAATCGGGTATCTGTAATCTACCAAGCATTAATTTAATAGAAGTGGTGTCATTAAAAATCCTTTTTCAGGCAATCACTTTATTCATTCCGTGAATGCCTTCTCCTTGTGACTATTGAGTAGCAATATGAATACATAATTACAGTTCAGACACAAGTGACTCTTCAACTTTTCCGTCCGTTGGGTTGTGATTTTGAGATAAAGCAACGCAGGTATGTAAGTATGTAATATTTTCAAAATTCGATTTCTAATTGATGATGTTTATTGCCAAGGATCGGCCCGTTTCAAATATTTGCGTGTATATCTTTTAAGTGATATGTAAACGGCAGAGGTCGTTTTAATACTGAGACAAAATATTTATCTCTACAAAAACCCAGTATGAGAGTTTCTCTCATGGTATTTACCGCAGTATAGCTTGTTCTAACGGGACATCCACGTTTAAGTGTGGATAAATATTACGTCTTTCAATTAATCTTTCGCTACTAATATCAGAAGAAACAAGGCACTTTTCAACTCCCAAATAACTAATGCAAAAATAATTTAATACGTTAATCTTTTATTATTTTACCTGTTCCAGTAATTTGGCTGGGGTCAAGTAGTGCACCGCTTTAAAGTGTGTTAGTCGAAGAAATCTACCCCAGGGCTTATTCTTTGTAATCCTAGTATTTATTCTATCGTCTCTTTTGGCGAACCACTATGTTACAGTGACAAACACACACACAAATATATATATATATATTTGTGTGTGTGTGTTTCCGTCTACCAAATCCACTCACAAGGCTTTGATCGGCCTCAGACCTTAGCAGAAGAGACTTGTTCAACGTACCCCGCAGTAGGACTGAATGCGGAACCACGTTGCTGGGACGCAAGTTTCGTACCACACAGTCAAGCCTGCGCCAAAATGTTATACTTTGGAGAAATATATGTACAAATAGATAATGTAATTGATAAATTAAATTTGAAGAATGCAAGAGTGTAGAATGCAAACCAGATTGCTCCGTTTATTTTAAATATCTCTATTCCAAAATGTGTGGCGTGACAATATAGTGTACCAATATAATACCGGTATGTCGCAACCTTTCTTAGTTTAAAATATTTTTTACTATAATGTTGCATATTTGCAAATTAATACAGAACATTGGTTGTCAATTTTTCCCGATCATGATTATTACTGCATACAAGCTTGAATTCGTTGCTGAAATTTAAATGTCATCACACTTTTCCCTTTGAAATTGAAAACAATGGAAATCAATGTCTTAAAGATTACAAAAATTTTATTGCTTCCTTAAATGTTACCAAAATAACATTACGATTAAACAATTCATTCCTACGAAATAAGATAATAGATATGCGAATACAAAATTTCGATATAAATAGTGAATAGACAGAAAATTCTAGCAGAGCCTGAGGCCATAATTATATTTGTGATTTAGATAGAATATAGCCATTCTGCATACAATGAGGTGAGAGCCCGATATAAATAAAAAAGAGATACGAAATATTGACATCTGTATAGAGAAACTACTAAAGAGTATGCAAATGAAAATTGATTATTCTTCAAATGAAAAGAGAACACAACGGAAATGGAACGGGTGTATGCAATACCTCTCAGTCTGAGCCGATTGAGAGAGCCTCTGTTCCTGAAGAAATTATTTTAGTTTGGAAATACATGCTGGCATAACTGCAGGGCCAGGAATTCCCGAAGTTAAATAGATTTCCAATTTGATTTGTGGTGACCCGTCTAAGCCGAGTATAGAAAATAAATGGAATATTTATAAACTGGTTCCATAACGCTGACTTGGCCTCAACCGCTAGATCTTTCCATTCAAGTTTATTCACTAGATTTATATACGGGAAGAATATCAAAACGATGCATTCGATGTATTTGAATTTTGTGCATATTTCAGATATGTACTTTGGTAACATAGATTTGATTATGTTGTATGTATGTATGTATGTATGTATGTATGTATGTATGTATGTATGTATGTATGTATGTATGTATGTATGTATGCATGCATGCATGCATGCATGTATATATATATATATATATATATATATAAGATCCAAGGATTGAGGTGTACGAGGAAAGTTAACTTGAAGTAATCCGCAGTAACTATAAAATGCAAGTTTCAGGGACGATAGTGATTTATTGAGACCGAAGGTTATGAATCTTTGGTTCGTTTTAATTATGATGTCGTCTTATTCTTTTGGTGGATGTTTTTGGTCAAAAAATAGATTTTGTTTTGGCATTGGTGTTTTGGTTGGCTGGTTGGTTGTTAGTAGGTTTCGTGACGTCACTTTAATTTGAAACAGAACGTTTTTTGTTTGTTTTGATCAAGTTTGGCGTTCTGCTTGTTTGGCTTCCCTATAGGGAGTGATCATCAACCGTTCCGGCTGGTTGAATTTCTTCAGGTGTCACTCTCAGTTTTTCCTGAGGGTCTGATTCTGATCGGAGGTAAATTTTCGTTGGTTTAGTGACGTCAGCAACTGATGTTTGAGGTGTATGGTGTTATTGTATAGTGATTAGGAGACAAGGGCAGAATGGGGGAAGGGGATTAAGTCAATTACATCGACTGCAGTGTTTCACTGGTACTTAATCCATCGACCCCAGAAGGATGAAAGGCGAAGTCGACCTCGGCAGAATTTGAACTCAGAACGTAACAATGGGCAAAATACCGTGTTTCGCCCGACGTACTAACGATCCTGCCAACTCGCCACCTACGACCAACTCGCCAATAACAATAATAGTAATTATTATTTCAAACTTTTGCTACATCGACCCCAGTTTTCAACCGGTACATATTTTATCGATCCCGAAAGGATGAAAGGCAAAGTCGACCTCGTGGGAATTTGAACGCAAAACGTAGCGACAAGTGAAATACCGCTCAACATTTCGTCCAGTGTGATAACGATTCTGCCAGCTCACAGCCTTAACAATAATAATAATAATAATAATAATAATAATAATGATAATGATAATAATAATGATAATGACAATGGTGATGATGATGATGATGATGATAATCCTTTCTACTATAGGCACAAAATCTGGAATTTGAAGGGAGGGGGATGGCCGATCTCATCGAGACCAGTACTTGACTGGTGCTTAATTTATCAACCCTGAAAGGATGAAAGGCAAAGCTGACATCGCTGGAATTTGAACTCAGAACCTAAGGACCCACAAAACGCCGCTTAGCATTTTGCACGGCGTACTAAGTATTCTACCAGTTCGCTGCATTAATAATTAATAATAAGAAGAATCATAATAATAAATAATAATAATAATAATCATAATAATAATAATAATAATAATAATAATAATAATGAGAAGGAGGAGGAGGAAGAGAATAAGAAGGAGGGGGAGAAGGAGGAGGAGAAGGAGGAGGGGGAGAATAAGAAGGAAGGGTAGAAGGAGGAGAAGGAGAAGAAGAAGGAGAAGGAGAAGAAGAAGGAGAAGAAGGAGAAGAAGGAGAAGAAGAAGAAGAAGAAGAAGAAATGAATTTTGTTTCTTTTAATAAACACAAAAAAAGCTTATTACTCAGAATTGCTTTTATTTGATTTTGATTTTGATTTTTCCAGTTTCAGCTCATGAGCACCGCCATTATTCCTTGTTTTTTAATATTTCTTTTTTGTAAATATTAGATATAATGGCAAAATACGTATCTCATTGAAACATATCGAATAAATTCTCTCACTGGTATTTGAGACATTTCGAAATTTTCCGCCAATAGGGCAATGTAGAATCTTCTTGACAATTTTCTGGTCCACCGTTAAATGTTCTTGCAAAATGTTCACATGTGTGTACACCGCATCGGTAATTATAGAGTACAACATAAAGTTGGACACAATTAGAAGAACATTTCAAATCATTTGCACATTTCTGCCAACCTGAAATCAATAAAAGAAATATTTATGAATATATATACAAGTATTCAAGGACATATTATTTTGCACTGACATACGACGGCACCATATTTGATCGCTATATCTAAGAGAAGATATCAACATTGATCCAAGTGCTATTAGCACGGTACTTAGCTTTCTTGTTTAGATATCTCTTTATCCAATACATTCTGCGTTCATTCTTATAATGATGCAATTCTTTCGATAATTATATTTCGTTATATAGTTTAGGTAAAATTTACATCTAACGTAACAGGTATATATAATACTTGCTCAAGTCAAATCACCACCTAAAATGGTGACTTGAACTGCGACTAAAACAAAACATGGCTACTGACACTAAAACCTAATGGCGAAAAACACGAACGCAACAAATCAATCAGCACGTGACTACTAGCGTATGTAGCAAACGATAAAAAAAAATGTGATTGGAAGTTCACATGAATTCAGCTAGTATATGAGAGACAATGTATACACCAAATATGTTCAATTCATGAAAAGGGGTAATGTTGAAAATGAATTTAGAAATTCTATAGTTTCAAACTGACTGTAAAACAACCATTACATTATAGGAAATCTCTAAAATAATAGAAATGATAAAACTTGAAGACACTAAGCTATTTCCCGTATAAACGAACACACAATATCTCCATATAGCAGCAAAAATAAAAGAAAGAAAATTCCAATAGAAATCGATAGAACGGCAAATACGCACAGAAATATGAGATTGGAAAGACAGACCCTCGAAATCATATAGTTAAAGAAAGAAATTCATTAAAAAAATGTCTGCGCCTAAACCATAATAGTTTCTGTTGTGCATTACATAAAATAACATGATTCGTTTTACAAGATACATTCACCAAATTATTAAAATATGCACTCCTCAAACGCAGTGCTATCTTTCATTTACAGACTGAAGAGATATTTACATAGAAAAATATATGAATTTACAACCTTCAGAAAATTATTAAAGTCACATTTCTAAGCCAAAAGTTAAAGAACCTGAATGATAAAAGCATAAACATTGACAAATTTGAAAACTCATTTCATGATGAGCGTGATGACAGTCTCAGAGAACATCAAACAAATATTACAAAAAAATATTTAAAAATATCATTGCGCATACATGATAGCTGAATCTTAAAACGTTTATAAGTAATCTGTTTGTAATCATAGATAAAGACGATTAAAACACGAAATTTAGTCATTTACGCGGCGACATAAACAAATTTATTAAAATCAAGAAATATAAGACCGAATGAGATTAAAATAATTACAGCAAGCAATGAGTGCATGATTAATCATGCATTTACAAACATTCTTGGAAATATTTCTACAGCACGCGCGCCCATATGAAGTCAGCTAGCATATCAGAGACAATGTATACACCAAGTACGTTCAATTCTTGAAAAGTGGAAATGTTGAATACTATATATATATATATATATATATATATATATATATATATATATATATATATTCTTCCCACTAATTCTTCCCTCTCAGAATCTTACAGTAGTCTGGAGCAACCGAATCTTAGTCAGTCAGTTGATGGGTTCTACTACCTCAAATGTTCTTAAAATTTAAATCCACATCTTTGTCTATATATCTACCTTCTCTATAATGTTGCCACTTGATATCAAAATTTTTGTATTAATGGAAAACCTCTATAATTGGCTGATGAGTACTCAGCATTTTAAAACTGTTGTAATACTTACAACATTTAATAAAATGATGTAGTACGAAACGATCGTACCAAATTACTGGAGTCATTCTTGTTGCTTATTTTGAGTATATATATATATATATATATATATATGTGTGTGTGTGTGTGTGTGTGTGTGTGGTACTGTTTATGGCCACTTTAACGTAGTTGTCCTCTAAGAGACGATGATGTTGCCATTTAACCTTCAACTGGTTTACTCAGTGTGGCTCTCGCACTCGATATTTATTGCCAATGGAGGCAACTCCTGCCACACTAGCTCTGGTTCCGATCGGTGGTGTGTGCTTGCTCCCCATACATGGCAGCAGTTTAACGTTGCTAATACACACACACACACACACACACGTTTGATTATATGTACATTTATGAGATTTTTGAATGAAGCCAAATGCTGCGTACATCTCTCCTTGCAAATGTTTTCCTTCATTACAAATTACGCCTTTCTTGTTCTGTTCAAGTCGGTGAGGTAGGCTTTCTACTTTGGTTCTTTTACCACGCACCTATTGTTCAGGGAGCAGTTATAGTCGCCCGGAGGTCTACATCTATAGGATCTTTGTGATGGGGGTATTCTTAATTTTGGTATTGTATAATTGAAAATCATCGGCCCTATGTTTCGAAGGAGGCTATAGCTACCTTTGACTGTATTTCTATAGATCTTGTGGTATTTATGTGAGTATGAGAGGTGGGTAAATATGAGTTTAAAAAAATTTGTAGCTGTATCTGTAGCCACATTCAGGCACTATGGAGGATTATACCGTAGTATTTTCTCTATCTATGGCGTTTAAGCATGTCTGTGTTTTGTTCAATATAGATAATACAATTAACGAAATTTAAACTTTCTAATGAGGCACTTTAATATGGGGCTGGCATTTTCAAAGTATATTCATCAGCGGATAGGTTGGAAATATATCTACTAATACTGTAAACCAATCGTTGGATTATCGACGTTGGATGTTTAAAGCCACCGGCAAGGTCTGGTTTAGGATAGGTTTAAATTTGTTTGTACTTAGGTTCATAGTAATCTATCCATCTATTTATTTATCAATCTATCTATCTAGGTTGTCGGTCAGGACGCCTCAAGACTGTTTCCACACGTTTTACCCATTCATCTTGATCTTCCACAATTGACCTCAGCTCCTGTGCCCCTTCCATACCAGTATCCTCTAGCAAAATGTATTCAGATCAGGACGGTCAACAACATCACTCACTGTCGCACTTAGAAGTCTGGTAGAGGGAGTTAAGAACCATAACAGAAAGGCTATCATTATCTATGTAGACTTTAAAAAAGGCTTTTGATTCTGTACATAGAGAAATGATGATGATGAAAATACTTAAACATATATTCCACTAAGAACTCTGAGAGCAATAAATAAGTTGTATCAGAACTCCAGAACGAAAGTCATCACTCCTGATGGAGAGACGGAATACTTTGAAGTCAAAGCCGGAGTATTACAAGGTGACACGCTAGCACCTCTTCGACATCGTTCTGGACTATCTAATGCATAGAACGTACGAGAGCAAGAGGAACTGGGATTCAAACTGCATAGGTAAAAAAAAGACGGCATCAAGCAGTAACACTAACTGACCTAAACTATACTGATAACCTGGCATTACTAACAGAGAGAACAAATCAGGCTCAAGAGGTGCTGAGCAGATTAGAGCTGGAATCGGAAAAGGTAGGATTGTGCTATAGCGCAAAGTAAACAGAGCTGCAAGTATTCAACCACGAAATTCCTGTGTCAGCGAATTTCAAATACTTGGTGCATGGACACAAAGTACTGAAAAATACATCGTAGCAAAGAAAGTTCTTGCCAGGAGCGCATGCCATAAATTGAGAAATGTATAGAGTTTAAAGTTAGCAAGGAAATTAAAGGTTAGTTTGTTTCTGACAACAATGAACTCGTTTGTATACGAGACTGAAACATGAAAGCTCACTAAATCATTGAAGAAACAGTTGAACGGTTGTTATACGAGACTGAAACGTGAAAGCTCACTAAATCATTGACGAAACAGTTGAACGGTAGTTATACGAGGATGATAAGAATGGCACTCCATGTCTCCTGGACGAGTCATACAACAAACACCGACATATGCCAGAAACTACCAAAAGTAACATTGAAGATACAGTATAGAAAGATGAGGCTAGCTGGACACTGAACCAGACATGCTGATGAGATTGCTAACAAAGTTAGTTCTCTGGCAATCAATGGAAGGCAGAACCAGGAGAGGAAGGAGGAAGACGACCTATATTCATACTAATGTCTTGCAAATTAACTTTTAGTGCTAATTGTAGTTTTTAATTTAAGATGACTAAATATTGTGCATAAATTTTCTTCATCTAATTTATATCATACCCGGTTTTTGTTACGTATTACTTCTAGACACCAAATAATTCATCCACATTCATTTTCATCGAATACGAATTATCGTTGCGTTCAGTATGATGTCTGTATCGGTGTTAGTGACGACTGTATATGCTTTACTAAATTTAAGTGGATTTTGGAGTAGGTTTTTGGAAACTCTTTCTCTTTCTCACCCTCTTTCTTTCGTTCTCTCTCTCTCTCTATCTCTCTGAGTCAACATCCACCTTTCAACACCCACTGAAGCAAATTCATCTGTGAGCTCCAAATTTTAACTCCATAATCGCCCTTATCTGTCCAGTATCAACTCTTTTCTACTTGAAATATGATAGGATCTACAGCAGACAGCTAGTTAAAAATTCAACAGCACCTAGCTAAACACACCCAGGCACTATTATTTAAACTCATACATAATGCAAAACTTGTCTCAGCAATAAGAACTCTGCAATGATCACCATATTTCCCGACAATTCTACTGTACATCTTCCATTTTCTTACATTGCATCATCTACAAAATTGCGGTGCATTATGCATAGAGAAAATATACCACCTACTAACCGGGCATCGCATATCCCGACATTTTCCTGTTACTCTACTATGTATGCCAGGTCAACCCATTATCACCCACTTCATGCAATGGGTCATTCCATTACCTATTTAAAAGTGTACTGCAATTCTGCAAATCGTGGATCCCCTCAGTCAAAGCTACGACGGAAGAAACAACATTCCATGTTCAGCCTCGGAACCGTAGCACCAATAAATTAAAATCAATGTTAGCCTTAAAATGAGTGAAATAACAAAAAAGCACCCAATAATATATAGTTGTGGCTGTTGTTGTTGCAGTTGACGTTGTTTTTGTTTATTGTTTCGTCAGTTCCGATTAAACAGACCTTTGGTCGAGTTACAGACATGACGTTCCATTTTATCCAGTCTGGCCACTTCTAGTTGTGATGAAATCAGTTTCAGATAGATTTTTATTTTCATATTAGTGCCATGCCCAGCGATCTCGAATAGGCAACTTCATGGACACACCTTAAAGAGTAGATTATCAAGTTAACTAAGAAACTGTTACACTTATATCTTAGTCAATACATTAACTAGGGCATTATCTCGTAGATCAATGGTTCATCAATGTAGGGATTTTAGGTCCAAAATTCTGTGGTGGGGGGCCCACTGCATTTTCATCGTTTCTTAATGAATATATGCTGTCCCGTTCGGGTATACAAGGCCTCGTGACGTATGTACAAGAATATCGAACCTAAAAACCATAAATAACAACGGTTTTAAGATCGTAGTTCCGCTTACTTTTGGTTTTACAAGACAACAACATAGTGAATATTTCCTTTAAAAATAAATAAACCAAGGTGAATTTGTGGGTTAGAGATTAAATCAAGTATCATTGAATCTATATATACATTATCTCGAGCGGCACGAGTAAGCATCTCGGATCTGAGAATAACAAATTCAAGATTAAACCTGACTTGGGCAATAGAATGAAACAATTATACTACTAGACATTGAAAAGTTGGTAAGCTCAGTTTGAAACACCCAAAATGTTACCGATTACGACGGAGAACCTGGAGACGGTAGCTCTGTACAAAGCAAGAAACAACGTGACTTAGATGACCACTATAGCAATCGAGTTTCAGTATATCGGATTTTAATGGTTAAAACATTCTTCTTTTGAAACAGATAAATCTACTTAAAGTGCATAAATTGGTGATTGATTCCAGAATTCATCTGTTAGTTACAAGAAACAGGAATATATATTATTTATCTATTAGTGGCAAGAAACAGGAATATATACATAGTAACGAAATAACAAAAAGACTAGAATATTGGTCTGTTTTGTCAGTGATATTACTATACAAACAGTGAAATTTTCAAGTTTCCGATAACTACTTCAAGTAAAGTATATTTTAATTAATTATTTAAAGACGCAAAAAGATCCCAACGTAGATATTTGAAACTAATTTGGTATATGTCTAAGATAAATTGAGGTAGGTTTAAGACAAAGGAAATTACATTGTATCTAAACATTCAAACACAACTATGTAAACACATATGTGTATACATATTGCTTTATCTAATACATTAGATAAAACATATATTAATCAATATTTAGTGGTGCTGCAAGTATATTTTTAGATTTTGTTAATGACAAAACAAAAGCCGCTAGATAAAAACAAACATGGTATGAAGAATAAAACTAATATAAATGTGATTAAGAATATACAACGGAAGAAATGGTTTAAATTTTTCGCAATACTACAATTTAGAATTTCCCTTATATTAACAGATGGAAGCAGGAACATATTTGATGTTATAACCTGTAATGACTGATGGAGATATATGATAATATAGATGCAGAAATAAGGCCAAACTGGCAGAATCGTTAACACCGGGTAACATCCTTAACGTCATTTCGTTCAACTTTACATTTCATCCTTTCGGCGCCGATGAAATAAGTAGCATTTATGCTTCTTTTGGTAGAACATCATACCTCCAAGCTTCTTTCCTAAGCTGTGTGAAGCAAAGATCAATGCGGATCCTTTTGGGAAAAATCGAGAATTGCACGAATTCACTAATATACACAGTGTTGTAACGATTCTTAATATCTGTGCTTTGGCAAGACAGTGTGGCGAATGGTACAGTAGAATAGATTTCAGGATGTTAATTTACATAGATACCTTTGATTCTTAACTTCATCGTTGCAAGTATGGCATGGGTGTGCACACAGTGTTGAAATGCTAGTGTTTCCCACACTATATACTTGACTTTAAACACCACTACCATGGGGAATATATGACATAATAAAATATAAAGAGTAAGCTATGATTGGAGCTAATACGTGAAAGTGGTTTACATTTCAATAGCAAAATCTTGAAAGACTACGCATTGCTAAACATTTACTCCCACGTTCGTCTATCCTAACTATACATACATGTTACATTTTATTACTATCTTGTCCTTACTAGTCCTTGTGGATTTTCCCATTTTCTCTAGGGAATATCTATATCTAAATCACAAACAATATATTTTATAAAATCTTTCAACACGAGCAAATAACAGCTACTTCCTAAGAACAAATTGTTATATAGTGTAATGATTACAGATATCTAAAGGCCTTATATTGCTGAAGTTTATATGAATGTTGTGCGTGTATGCATGTATAAATAGGTGTGAGTGTGCGTGCGTCATGCATGTGTGTGTGTGTGCACGCGTATGTGTGTGTATGTACGTATGTATTATGTGTGAGTAGACGTGTGTGCATGTACATATGTGTGAATGCGCACATATACATACATACATACATGATTACAGGTTTAAATATTTAATAAAAGTTGGGTTTGATTACCGGATCTCTGTAAATATATTTTATTAATATTTAAATAAAGTCGCAGTGAGTTAAAAATTCAAAGAGCAGCAAACTTCCAATTTAACGTCAAAGACACAAAATAGAATAATCTAACGCATTTAACCAGATGATCTAATAGCTTAGCTACTTTCCATTGAATTATTTACCATAAGTATTTGTCTTGTCACAGGCATTATTGATTGACTGTTAAGTTAGATTTATTTACAAGTTCGTTGAAATCCACATCTGTGATAATATCCTCAATATTTTATAAGCAGGAACTAAATTTTATTACCTTAAATATTTTCTAATTAACATCAACATTCGCGCCTACCTACGCACAAATCCATATATAAAACAGAACACACACACATTCAAACGGAAACACATATACACTCCTATAAAAGCTCGCATAATTTATATAATCTCGCTTGTCGACATAGACTACTATCAACCGTAATTGCAACCATCAGCAATAAATTTATTTATAGTATAAATGTAATGTACAACTTATCACATTAATCATCCGGAATTCCGAAATATATGTATCAATTATCATAGATCATTTTGCACACTCTATCTTGCACGTGGTCTACTTAGGCAGCCAATTTTTGATGTAGTGTATTAAACCTACGCATCTAACTTACAATTTATCAACATTCCCTCGCTGGCACAGGACTTTAGTTAATTAACATGACACTAGCAAATGTATTGATATGCAAATGAGTAAAATCAGTCAATGTTACACATTAGTTTCTTTAACGGTAGACGTCTGTTGCATTAATTCTTATTGGTCGGGACGAAGCGGTAATTTTTGACTAGTCAATAAACACTGGACAATAGAAATATATTCGAGCTTTTCTTTGGATTGCTCCCCAGAGACACCATTTTTGTGCTCGTGAATTTTATATAGCACCGGGTCTAAATATCTGGGTTTTTTTTATACAAGCCTGTAAATGTCATATATACATGTATACAAGGTATAGTAAAATAGGTTTTATTGAAGTTGTAGTACTAAAACTGCTACGCAGAGTTTTATGTGATTGATCGCCAGTCAGTGATGAGTATTTTGAATACTACTTTTTTATAAATATATACGAACGCTAAATATCATTATTTAGCAAATTAACAAATAATATGTTACGTTGAATGACAAACATTATTACATAAAAATAGATACACAAACACGTACATATATGTATGTATATGGTTATATATGCATATATATATACGTACGTATATATATATATATACATTTAAGATATGTATGGTTAGCAGGTGGATTCGCTCGTTTGTTTTCAATGCTTCTGAATTGACAGCAAAAATACTTTAGTCATTAGTGCTTTATGCATTTTTGCCGCTCAGATCTTCATCTACAAATTTTGTCTAACCTTTCTCAAGCAGGAATTAAATTTCAACTTCCTTCAATATAAGAAGATGGAGAGTAGAAAACAATGAACAATGAAAACATTTGTGCTGTATAGGGAGAAGTTATATTACTACAAGATCTACAGAGATATGACTTTAACTCTTCAGGGAAAGGGAATTAGACAGCCCTGTCTCTTTGGGGTCAATTAATTTCAATAAAGATCCACAACGGGGAACCACAACACTCCCGTAGGGAGTTGGTGCAGCAAACGGGACGCTGTCATGATAACGTTCCTTGCCACACTCACTGAAAGGGTAATGTCCGAAATGTGGTACATGGTATCACAGCCTCAAAAGGAAACAGAAAAGAATCCAGCGCTCCTATAACACCACCTGTTTGTTCATTCAATATGAGTCTACTCGTAGACGTATATCATTACTGCATCGTAAAATGGGGTTTTCCATCAATATGAAGACGGACGAATGACTGAGTCCCAACAAGAAAGCAAAAGCCAAGACAGGGATGCATTTACGCTAGAAAATGTGTCTGGTAGTATTGCAAAGAGTTCATCCACTATGAAATGCTTGAAAACAATCACACGGCCATGGAGATCTTTACGTTCAGCAAATAAACCGGTTGAACGTAGCTGAAGCTGAAACGACCCAGCCAACACGATGGCGTGCTCCTCCAACATGATAACACTCATTGTAACATATACTTAATTTAACCAAAACTGTTATTCAAAACTGTATGGTTAGGAATTCTATTGCAAACACCGTATCTCCCTGAACAGAAATGTCTGATTATGAAACATATTTAGATCTTGATAATAAATAAATGTACATATATTGGTATCTTGAGCAGAAATTTGCTGATGAGTAATAGCAATTATATATTTATATATATTTATATTTATAGGAGATCGAAAGTTTTGGGCAGGTTTTTTTGCGATATTTCGTTAATTCTTACTTACATTTTTATTTAAGAACTCAATAAGATACATCTAGCATTCGATTGATTTCATGGCATGTAATACACTTTTCGGTGATCGCTATAAAAATCACATGAAGTTAATTTTCTTCTTGTGAAACTGATTTATATGCGAAATATTTAATTATACATACATATACCCTTGCGTATGAAAGTGTGCATGCGTGTGAATGAGTGGCTGATGTATGTGAGTTAGTCTGTGTGCGTGTAATGAAAGTTTTGACTTTATAGCGAGCGCTTGAATGTCAATTTATAATTTTTTTAATAGAGAGAATAGTAAAATCGCCAGGTGGAAACCCATCGTCGTCCTTTATCGACTACGATTTACATAGGGATTCCCTCTTCCTGCGCGAGTATCTCTTTCAATGTTGACTGCCATATTCATAGCAGCAGTTGTGGACCTACTGCGTTCTGTGAAGCTCACATGAGACAATTTTCAATCTACCATGAGACTATTTTCAGATGATTATATTTTAAACGTGCAATTCTTGCTGTTGCAGAAATTCCCTGGGACAGATTTTATCGAGTTGAACCTTGTTCAACTTTGTATCCATCTAACACTGATACTTCGAAATATTTGAATATAATAACCGTCGAGAAACTTGACTATACGCTTAGTATGGGTACATTTTACGAACCCCGAAATGTATATATATGAAAATGCATTTGTGACTAACTTATGATAAATCATATCATTCATATATATATATATATAGTTGTTGGATTTGGTTTGCCAGATGCTTTATATGAGTTAGTGAGTTAAAGCATATTCTGTTGTGTCTGGGGAGTCTTTCTCCTTTAATACCGGTAAAATTTCCACTCATTTAATTATTTATTTTTCTAAAATTTTCGTTGCGTCTTGCAACATTTTTTCCCCAACTATTGAAAAGGTTTCAAGACACAACGAAATTTAACACACTCAGCTAAAAGAGAATGAATCTCACCAGACTCAACAGTATATATGTATATATACATATATAGATACATAGAAAAATAGATAGAAAGATAGATAGATAGATACATACATACATACATACATACATACATACATACATAAATACATACATATATATACATAGCGTGTGAGAGAGAGCAAGAGAGAGGCAGATATACATAAAAACATCCATACATACATAGATGGACAAATAGGTAGATAGATTGACAGATATAGATACAGATACGTACATATGTGCGTGTGTGTGTGTATACATACATATATAGGTATTTAAAATATTTAAAGGATGCTAACATCCATTAAAAGATTAAGTGTCCTTAACACAAACTGAATTTCAAAAACATACATACATACAAACACACATATATATATACATACATATATACATACATATATATATATATATATATATATATATATATATATATATATATATATATATAAATGTGAATATAAATATATATACTAGCTGAAGGTGACCCGCTCTACGCGCGGGTAAGAGTGTGGTTGTTACTTTCTGTTGCTTCCTTTCAGCACGTAAAAAGCACCGTCCGAACGTGGCGGAATGCAGCGCCGCCTTGACTGGCTTCTGTGCTGGTGGCACGTAAAAAGCACCAACCGATCGTGGCCGCTGCCAGCCCCCTTGGCACCTGTGCCGGTGGCACGAAAAGGCACCCACTACGCTCACAGAGTGGTTGGCGTTAGGAAGGGTATCCACCTGTAGAAACACTGCCAGATCAGACTGGAGCCTGGTGCAGCCTCCTGGCTTCCCAGACCCCTGTCAAACTGTCCAACCCGTGCTAGCACAGAAAACGGACGTTAAACGATGATGATGATGATGATGATGATTCTCCCTCTTTGTTTCTCTCTCCTTTCTCTCTCACTTTCCCACTCTCTTACTCTTCCTTTCTCTCGGACTCTCCCTCACTTTCTCTTACTCTCTATCTTTATCTATCTCTCTCCCATTTATAAACAACAAAAGATCTTGAGTAAGTTGAGAAATAAAATATTTAGAAAGATCAATCATAAATATCAGGCAGTAACAACGGAAAGGTCTGCTTCAAGGCAGACAGCAAAACACTATCTCTGTCACATTCATACGCTACACATGCCTTTCTCGCTTGTTTTCAATGCTCAGTGTGCCCTTGTAAACACAACTCATCTCTGTAAGACCCTAGGTCGGTCACATAGAGAATGTTGTTTGTCCCTTACAACGCGCCAGCATGCCACACTTTTATTCCTGCAGGACCGAGGCATATAATAGCTCAAGCACTGGCTGGCAGCCTCAGCCTTACCGCATTAATCACTGGGATATTCAATACTGTACACTGTATTCCAGCCTAGCAAGTCCTATTGCACTCATGCACCTCTGTTCTGCACGTGTACTCACTTGTTTTGCAACACGTCTGCGTCAGCTCAATTCTTCTCCCGACTCAAAGCACTTCGGATGTTCACATGCGCTGCGCTCATGTTTAGGCATAATTTCCCCCTGTTAGACCCCTGTTGGTCACGTAATTAACAGAGAAAATTATGTCTCGCACCCAAATTGCACCCAAAAACTGTAAAGAAGCAACCAGTTCCCTCTACGTAACTATCAAAAAGCATTAAAAAGTTTAATATACATAAATACAGATATATACACTTTGTATATGTACATTATATATACATATTTATATATAGAACACACACACATAGACGCTCGTTGGTGTGTTCTCTGTGTATTTGGTCGATGACAGGTAGACAATAGAATGCGGTGGCGATGGCGATGGAATATTTGTTTCTCTGTATAGAGATACATGAGTAAAAATCATGGGAAGCTAAGAGATAGAGTGAGTGAAAATGTTCTTGCATTAAATAACGGGAGTGGACTTTTTGAAGGGAAGTGAGAGGGTAATATAGGAAATAGCGTGAGTGAGGAAGATGGCCCCTAGCAACCACACCTTTTAAGATATGGATGTCTAAGGTAGCCCACTGGCATCGTCACCTCATTCTACATGTCCCTGTAAATTTTGGAACGAATCGGACGGGTCGTAGTGGCATTGAAAGCGATCCAAGCGGTAAAATCGCATTTCAGTTTTATATATAGAGATTTACATATATTATATATTGAAAAATTTGATTTAGTAATGCTTAATTGAACTTTTCTCTATTAATTTGGAATTTATATTCCCTATTATATATACATATATATATATATATATATATATATATATATATATATATATATATATATATATATATATATATATATATATATATATATGTATGTATGTATAAGTAAATAATTAAGAGACAAAACCTCTATTAAGTAATTCAATTAATAGTGAAAGATTTTATCTATAATATATCATATAGAAATATTTCCGATATATTATTCTAAAACTCACTAAATTAAATAAACATTAAATTAACTATACGCGTTTCGTGACTCTATATTTAAATCGATAATATTAAAATCGATAATATGAAAAGTTAATATTAATTCGATTTCAAAATGTATAGCCACTCGTCAGGACAATAATAATAATAATATAAATATATGAAAATATAATAATTAAACAATAAATATAGAAATATATGTATCTTAACAATAAATAATCTATAAATAATCTAATAAAATTTAACAATATTAATGAAAAGTAAAATTTTCATTGATGAATACCAGTTAACTGAAATTTTAAACGTGAAATTAAGAAAGTAGAAAGAACCTAAAATAAAAAATATAAAAATTAAACCATATGTATCGTAACAATAAATAATCAAATAAAATGTAACATATTAATAAAAAGTAAAATCAAAACTTATCGTATTGATGAATACCAGTTTTAATTTATTTAATATTAATATTATTATTGACCTGAAGAGTGGGTATATTTTTTTAAATCGAATTAATTTTCAATCGAATTAAATTAAACTTTTAATATTATCGATTTTAGTATTATCGATTAAATATTATCACGAAACGGGCGTAATCAATTTAATGTTCATTTCATTTAGTGATTTTTAGAATAATATTTACTATAATATAATTCAAATCTTTCTATATGATTTATCATATTTAATATCTTTCACTATTAATTGAATTACTTAATAGAGGTTTTGTCTCTTAATTATTTACACACACACACACACACACACATATATATATATATATACCAGTGTGTGAGCGTGTGCGCGCGTGTGTATGTATGTGTGTGTGCGTTTGTGTGTGCGTGATAGAGTGTGAGTATGTTTGTTTATACGAGAGAGTGCTGAAATATATATATGGATAGATATCCATACATACATGTATGCATACAACGCATACACACAAACACATAGACACGCGTGTTCCCACATACACGTATACCTACACAATCAACTCAGCACCATTGTATATATGATATGAAAGTATTTCGCACACGCCTTAAAAATATGGATATATACATGTATATCTGCGTGTACATATGTGTACATATACAGCAGATTTTTGTCTACCTATATAGTTTTTCATAGACGCAATTCTTTCGCTTAATTTTCATCCCTTTTCTAATATGTGATTAACAGTAAATCTATGTAGAGACGCACTTCCTGATTTACATTTGCTTTGATAATCCTCTTATATATTATTAAAGTTTACACTATTTAATTCAAGATCTTATGTGAAAGAATGCTGGAGACATGATCCGTTGGTGTTACAGATGCACAAATATACTTCTAGTTTTATTGCAATCGGATTATTAATTATATGTTCAAAAGGACCTGGTGTAACTTTCGAAGTATCACTTAAAAGTAATTTGTTATAATTAAATAATATCGTTGTAATTGATATGATAAACTAAATGGAGATCATTATACACTGTCTCTGACTAAAATATATTCACGACTAGAGAAATATCAATGCAGTATCAAAACAATGCAATAATTGAGACCTAAAACAGTAAATAAGTAAAATATTAGAACAATATTTGTGAGAATATGTGTGTATGCATGTGTCTTGCTGCCACCAATTTTCGGATTGGAAGGGTTTAATTAATTTTTAAGGTTGCTGAATAGCAGTTTAGGATTCAGTGCTACGGTAGAAATATAATTATTAAATGTATTAGGAGGAAGGATAATAAATAGGAAGAAAATATATAAGAGCGCGTGGAAGAAACATAGTATATGAAAAAGTCGTTAGAAACAGATAGAAAAGATTCACTGTTAGAGTAAAGGAGATCAGATGAGAATGTACAAAACAGAGGAAGAATGACTACATAAATATACACAGACATATTGGTATGTGGATATCGTGACGCTCTGTCGGTTGCGACGACGAGGGTTCCAGCTGTTACGATCAACGGAGAAGCCTGCTCCTGAAATTTACGTGCAAGTGGCTGAGCACTCCAGTGCCAAGTGTACCTTTAATGTAGTTATGAGGGAGATTCCGTGTGGCAAGGTTGGCCCTTTGAAATACAGGTACAACAAAAACAGGAAGAAAGAGTGAGAGAAAGTTGTGGTGAAAGTGTGAAGCAAGGTTCGTGGAGATTTAGGGTTTTTCGCTCAATAAGCACTCACAACGTCTTGTCTAGGAATTGAAACCGCGATCCTACGGCCGCGAGACCACTGTCCTGACCACTGGGCCATTGCACCTTGAGTAAGTGAATATAGAAATAAACTATATAAACGTAAATCTGTACGCAGGGAGTGTAAGTACGAGAGGTTAGATAGATAGATAGATAGATAGATAGATAGATAGATAGATAGATAGATAGATAGATAGATAGATAGATAGATAGATAGATAGATTGATAGATAGATAGATAGATAGATAAAACATACATACATACATACATACATACATACATACATACATACATACATACATACATAGAGAGTGAGGTAGCCAGGCAAGTAGGTAGAGAGGTAGGTAGGTATGTATGTATTTAGGTAGGTATGTATGTATGTATGTAGGTAGGTAGGTAGGTAGGTAGGTAGGTAGGTAGGTAGGTAGGTAGGTAGGTAGGTAGGTAGGTAGGTAGGTAGTTGGGTAGGTAAGTAGGTAGGTAAGAATTTTCTCGATCTTGGAGGTATTCCTAGGGACGTTATTGTGTTAGTGCATATTTGGAACCCCATTTTGAAAGCAGTTCTTCATGGCAAAACTCTTGAGTTATTCCCAACTGGTTGACAGGTACCACCTGGATGCCCTGAATGCACCAATGTGGAAATGAAGAAACAGCACTGGATCATCCATATCGTATCTGGACAGAGTTAGGTGGAGATAAGTAGACAGAGGTAACATAGGTTTCCCACAATTCAGAAGTAGTCGTTTATACTGACCAACAATTTATGATTTGTACGGCAGATCTAAGTAAGTTCAATAGATGAGGCCCTCGTTAATGGAAACTAAATGTGTCTTTCCCAGCGCGCCAAAGTTAAAGAAACTGAATTGGAGAGCTAGTTTACAGGGATGTGATGTGGGTAATCGTTAGATACCGATGGTGTTTATCCCTGAAAAAGATTGTTCGATTAGAATCGATAGGATTTAATAAGAAATATTGATAGCCAATTCTATAGCAGAGGTTGCTGGAAACTATAGGTATCAGTGGGCAATCATTAGCAACCGATGTGCGCAGTCATCAGAAACCGATGGTGGTTAGCCCTGAAAAGGGCTATTGGATTATAATCGATAACATTTAGTGAAATATAGGGTTAGAGAATTCTAGAGAAGAGATTAAACTAGGTTGTAACCAAAAAGAGGCACTTAGAAGAGGCATTCTGATTTATCTTGCGAGAGTGATGAGCTTGACTCTTGACGGACTTTCAATGCAAAAAACGAAGTCTGCATTGTTAGAGATAAGGGGTTTGCTCCAAGGCATCAAAGAACGAAAGCCGTTTAGTGGACCCGGGTGGCAGAAGCACAACACGGCCCCAAAACCCACTTCGGTTTTGTCGAATCGGACAGGGTGCGTGTTACTTAATTCTAAGCACATGTGTAAAACTTTCCAGTGGTACTTCGCTCAAGTGGTTGGGGAAAAGAGTGACCTGAAAATGGAAGTGGACTATATCCCTGCTGCAGCTCACAGCCTCGGGAAGAAGAGTTCCGCAAAAAGCCGGTAACAGCTGACAAAATATGATGAGTGAATCCGAGCCCCAAGATGGATAAGTCACCCGGCGTGGGTGCTCTGCTCTACGAGATATTTCGTCATATGCTACACGATCTCCTGGCAGATGTCTACTGCATTTGGCAGCAGATGGGGGAATCTCAGTTGTGCGAAAAACGATAATTATTATACTTATGTAATTCTTTAACATTTGGTAGTTTCAGGCAAATTTCTACTGAATCACTGCTGCACATCCGTATTGTTGGGAGTGCACAAATCTCTTTCCATAAACTTCTTATCCACACACTCATGCTTGCATTATTTATATATTAATATAATTTGAGTGAAAGACGCCGCCACAGATGCGTTTTGTTTTTCTTTCCACAAAAATCCTGTCTTTTATTAGGCCATCCTGAAATATAATTAAAAGTTCCAAGGGAATTTAATATATACTAGAAACAAAATATCATTAATTTTAACATCTCAACATACTTTCTTTACCCTTGATCTATGAAAGTCATGATCATCTATGCTCTGACGTTGATGAGTGTAGCTGTGCGTAAATATGTATAACTAAATCTTTCATTTTATTACCGATCCTGCTACTTTATCACTATTCAACGTTATATCATAAACAATATTACTTATATATTGCATGCACAATCTTTTATAACTTGGCTACGTTAGTGTCATCATAAAAGGGCATTATTATTAAATTCACCATGAACTATATAATGCAAATTCTCTGTCGTTTCGTTAATACTGTGCTTCATAAAACAATCTTATTTTGCTGTGACACTGCAAATGGTCAGATAATGTTATTAAGTGTGCGTAAGAAGCTATTGTATTGACAATTGATACCATTACAAGTCTCCGTGGACACTGAATATTCTGAAAATACAGACATACAAATAATTCAATATATGAAGATACTAATGGAATGCAAAATTGCTATAGGTCTTTGAGGACGACAGTAAATGGACACTTAAAAAAGATAAAAGAAATTTTGCAGCTTTAGACAATGCTGTGAAGATGTCATTGATAGGAATATTATATTTTAGGGCGAATTTTAATATCATTATGACCATAAAACAGGGCAATGGCAACATTACAGAAAGTGGTACAAATTACTTTGTGAACTACAATTCCGGTTATACTATGAGTTCAAATCCTGTGTGTTGAATTTACTACACATCAATCTGGGATCTATGATTGGAAGGAGATGTTAATTACTGACAGCAATTTAATTGACTACTTTGATTGCGGATATGTTATGGACTACGTGTCCACCTTATATATCATTAATATTGAAAGGTAACAAGGGGACAGAATAAGTAGGAATTCGGGCTACATCTATTGCGATATGTAGTTATAGAAAACAATTTGTTCTTATTTTCCTACTTTCAAATTTCATTACATTCTCCAACTATCAATATGTGCAGAACAAATAAAAATAGTTCTAAGGCAAATATTTGTAGCTTTGTAATTATTTAAAAAATTTATTATCATAATTACAGTTCTACTTATATGGATAAATTTATAAATAAATGTCATTAATTGAATTGCGATACCGTATTATAGCCTTGTACATATCAATTGCAATCATCATAGTTTCGACTTTGTTGATTTTGTGGTCTATAAAATAAGTTCTAGAAACGTGCACTATTGAACTATTTCCTGAGTAAATTATACAAAACATTCTGCAGTGTTAATAATGTACATCTATGCTACTGTGTGATCGGTTTGTATGTGTGAATGCAAATACTCAACTATAAACAGTTATTAGACGTTACTTTCTTAAGGAAATGCAATCTAACGAGAGTACCCATATGTTATTTTCTTAGCATGCCAGAAATAGCAGTCAAGGCTCCCTAAAATAAAAATCTCACGCGTGAAAGTCTACACTTTTAACAATGTAGTTTCGAATAAGCTACGTATAATATAAGATCGTATTGTCATCGTTAGATGATATTCGATATCTTTCAATTCATTTGGGTCCGATGAGGGGGAAAAATAACAATAACAACCATGCCGCCATTGTTATCTAAAAGCATTAGAGATAAATAATTCCTGGTGCTAAAGAGGGCGCATCTACATTGCCATTCTATCTGCAGGAAATATTAACAGAGATTCTCTCAAAACATTCGAGAGTGTCTTATAGATAATGCAGTTATTAAACAATGTTTAAAAAGCACAGTTTGCTCGATCGAGAATGCCAAGAGGCAAAGTAATAATAATAACCTTTCGACAAAGATATTTTATTGATGCACTTGGAAGAATGCATCAGACAATTGTCAACAAAATTTGTGAGATTCTTTTATTCTTTTACTTCTTTCAGTCATTTGACTGCAGCCATGCTGGAGCACGGCATTGAAGGGTGAAAGTCGAAGAAATCGTCTCTAGGGCTTATCTTTTAAGCCTAGTACGAATTCTATCGGTCTTTTTAACTGCACCGCTAAGCTACAGGGGACACACACAGACACAAAGACAGACACACATATATATATATATAATATTAAGGAGTATAACTCCAAACGTACAGGGAAAGATTCAATTTAGTATTAAATCAAATTT
>NC_042997.1:29855294-29932794 GCF_006345805.1 Octopus sinensis
TTTTGTTTTTTTACTAAATGTATCATTATGTTCAGAAATATTTTAAACAAAGGCAGTGTATTATTCTCGAATTATAGCAAGACAACTGGTGTCATTTTATCTTATTTTGAACATTTATCATATTTCCTTGTTGTTTACGTCTGTAATTCTTTTTACATATTCTGAACTATTTTATATTTTAACATAGTAATTTAAATCGATGTTCATTTCTACCATTCTCTAACTGTCAATTACTTATCCTCCCACAGTAAGCAAAGTACTGGGCTTATGACTAATATTGATACGTGGTCTCTATTGATATTCATTTGAAATTGCAGCAAAACGCAGTCTTCAATTCTCTTTTCTATTTTAAATCAATTATATATTTCGTCTTAGGTTCTATATTGCTTTATTGTAACAACCTGCGTGTTATGCGCTGCAATTTTATCGACGCTTTATTATATAATATCTCCTCCTCTGATGTAAGTGTGAGCGTTTGCGCGTTTGTGTGAGTCTGTGAGTATGTATATCTTTACTACCCACAAGGGGCTAAACATAGAGGGGACAAACAAGGACAGACAAACGGATTAAGTCGATTACATCGACCCCAGTGCGTAACTGGTACTTAATTTATCGATCCCGAAAGGATGAAAGGCAAAGTCGACCTCGACGGAATTTGAACTGAGAACGCAGCGGCGGAGGAAATACCGCAAAGCATTTCGCCCGGCGTGGTAACCACTCTGCCAGCTCGCCGCCTCCCCTTTGAGTATGTGAGTCTGAGTATGTGTATATGTGCGTGTGTGTGTGTGTGTGTGTGTGTGTACGTGTGTATGTATATGGTTGTGGGTGTTTCTATGTGTATGTCATGGGAAGTTGACTTTGAACAATGTAAAATGAACAAAAATAAATATTTGAAAGCAACTCGTTAAATTGTACCTTCGAACAGAACTCTCCTGAGTAACTGACGAAGCACTGCATGGATTGGTATTTTGGGGTGGGGGTTATAAATGCCAACTCTGTAGAAGTAGCAAACCGGTGATAGTCTCGTTAGAAACATGGAACCAACTACGGTATTGTGCTCAAACCTAACAGCAAAAAACAAATTGAAGTGGATAAGAGAATTTATATTCGAAAGATTAATATTAGGCATAGCCCATGAAGCCAATAGAATGCCAATCACTTTGGCATAGCACTTTTTCTTAACAAAGAAGATATATACTTATCTATGGTAACAACATGTAACAAACTGTACACGGCGGAGAAATTTAATTATCTTCGCAGTAGACACATTGCTGTTCAGATATTAAGAACGAAAGTGAAAGTTTTCATATGGGTATTCGATCTCCATAACTGGAGTGGTAGCATATTAGCAGAGAGCTTATTCAGATGTGTGTCTGTGTATATATATACACATAGCACATTATATGTATATAAGTCTGTATGCATGTAAGTATGTATGTTTATAGAGAGAGGGAGGAAGAGAAAGATAAAGAGAGAAGGATTGAGTGAAAAAAGTATGGATAGAGAAAGAGCGGGAAAGATAGAGAGTTGAGTACCCGTAAAGACATATAAACAAATTCAGAAAATAAAATATGGCCAGGTCCATGCTTCCATTATCATTATTAGCAAATGCACCCATCTACGATGGCGGCATAAAGTGAGGAAGGGAAGTAATGAGAGCAATATGTATTAATAAATGCGTAAATGGACTTGATAGATTACTGGGTGATATCATAGAGAAATCATATTGTTGGTGATACAGCATTTTATTGCAGCTATATGACATATGTTTGAGACCAAGTGATATGTGATGACGATTCACTCTCGAAATGAAATAGGCTCCCAGTCTCTCTATCAGGAAATGTTTTGTGGACCTCTCCCATCGAAAGCCAGAGCTTTCTTCGACCACTACATAAAAAGTATTAAGAAAAAATGCTATTTCGTTATACTTTAATTTAGTTGTTTACACTATTTTAAGCTTGTTCATACTCTTATACATTCAAAGATCACAAATTTCCATATTTAAATTATGAATCATATTCTTTCAATTATATGTTGACACACTGCGAGTGTCAACATGTAATTTTTCATTTGGATTAAAGCAATGTAACATGTTATCTAAAATAGTATTTCTAAAGTCAACTATAGTAAATACATTTTATACCACCACGACGTCGCATTTGGAATATGTGTGTGTGTATCTGAGTGTGTGTGTTTGTGCGTTCGTTACATACAACATAGTAAAGTACATTTTATACCACAAAGACGACGACGACGACCACACATCTTTTATATGAGTTTGTATGTGTCTCTGAGTGTGTGACCGTCTGCGCGTTCGTTACGTATGTGATAATAAAGAACATTTTATACCACCACCACCACGAGACATTTTGTATATGTGTGTTTATGTGTTTTTGCGCGTATTTACCTAAATATATGTCAGTGCATGTCCATATTAGTATATGTATGTGAGAATGTATGTGTTAGCGTATGTGAGAGTGTATGTGTGATTGTCAATTACACTGATGTAAAATGGTTATGTGAAAGAGCTATACTGGCTCCAATTAATGAAATAATTGAGAAACTCAATCATGAGCTTCTTCAAAAGTTAACAAATAAGTCAGAAATGACTTTTCCATCAATTCACACAACAGTCGATCAAGATCAGATTGTTCAATACCACGTTCAATTTCTGAACTCACTTAAACCCACTGAGATACCCCCACATAACTTGACATTCCCATTATGTTGCTTAGGAATCTTGACCCACCTCGCTTGTGTAATGGAACCCAGTTAGTTGTTACTTCCATGGAGCCCCGTGTCCTACAGGCAGCAATCATAACAGGTAGTCACAAAGAAGAAAATGTCTTTATTCCAAAATTTTCTCTCATACCTACAGATACTCCAGCTACGACTAGCAACTAAAGAAAGTATACAACCACTATATCGCTCCACCACCGCTCATGTCTCTCTGAGACATTTAGAAATTCAATATTTCTAATTTCGGTGATCAGTAAATATATTTTACTGATAATATGATATATTTGCGAAGGGGTCGCAGTCATCTCAGCGAGCGAGACTGGCTACCCTGGACTGATGGCGAGCAATACACTCAGAAATATATGTTTTCAGGTGCTAGTCCCAGCTGGCGGGGGTGATTGCCTCCACTTTGCAAATATAAGGACACGGAAAATGTGTCAAAGCCGAGAGGAAAGGCCGAATTTTCCTAGGGCTAAATGGCGGTGGTGTAATTCCCTTACGGGACTGTCACGTGCCTTAACAGTACGCAACCACTATATATATATATTTATATATATATATATATATATATATATATATATCTATATATATTATATATATATTTATATAGTTAATCCAAACAAGAAAAACAAAAAAAAACAAAAAACACAACACGCGAGGACGTGGAACAAATAAAGTATTATTGGATGCTCAGGAAAGAAGGGAAGAAGGAGGGTTTAACGTTTCGAGCGGAGCTCTTCGTCGGAAACATAGGAGAAGGAAAGATCGCGAGAACGGAAGACAGAGGAAAAAATCGCCAGCGGTACTCACGAGGTCATATATATATATATATATATATATATATATATATATATATATATATATATATATATGTATGTATGTACGTATATATATCAGCTAAAAAGCAGGTTAAAAAATCTCTCTAATAGACGATCGCAGTAGTTATACTAGCAAGTAATGTTTTGCAGCCACTTTAACATTGTTGTTCCGTACGGACGGACTATACTGCATTTTTTTAAAATCCAAACAAGACATCTCCCCTAGCTGGTTAACGATACACAGCTGCATCTGATACATTGCGAGGAGGAAGACGACGACGAAACAAATATCTCAAAATGCTGTTGCTGACGCCATCGTGATTTTTTCGAATCCAGAAATCCAGAAACGTTAAGGTGGAATTATCGGAATAAACATCAATAACAGATGAATAAATACAAGTATGCCACAAAAGACTTGTTTGTATTATTAGCATGCATTAGGGTAAATAATTTGAGATGTGCCCTTTTTATTTTGATAGCTGCTGAGTTAGATACGCTGCGAGTGAGAGAAGCTGAGAGAGAAGAGGAAGGAATGATGGTGGGGAATCATACATATTAATTTATAAGAGATATTTAACATTTTATACATGATATTTTTAGAATTCATAACGATAATTTTTAGTTTATTGTTCAATACAATAACGGAAATGAAATATAAATCTAGATTATACGAAATTGTTTGCATTTGTAAAGAGTGGAAATAATATTTATACAGTCTTTTATTTTACTACACACTTTAATATTACAATCAAAATTAATAAATAATGATTTCAAATTTTGGCACAAGGCCAGCAGTTTCGAGGGTGGGGGCTAAGTCGATTGCATATTTAATCTACCTCGAAAGGATGCAAGGCAAAGTCGACCTCGGCAGAATTTGAACTCAGAATGTAAAGGCGGACGAAATGCTGTTGAGCATTTTGCCTGTTGTGCTAACGATTAGAGTAACTCGTCACTTTAGAATAAATAAATATTTCTTTCTACTATAGGCACAAGGCCTGAAATTTTAGTGGGGTGTAAGTCATTATATCGACTCAAGTGCTTAACTAGTACTTCTTTTATTGATCCTAGAAAGGATGAAAGGCAAAGTCGACCACGGCGGAATTTGAACTCAGAACGTAAAAACGAACGAAATACCTATTTCTTTATTACCCACAAGGGGCTAAACACAGAGGGGACAAACAAGGACAGACATAGGTATTAAGTCGATTACATCGACCCCAGTGCGTAACTGGTACTTAATTTATCGACCCCGAAATGATGAAAGGCAAAGTCGACCTCGGCGGAATTTGAACTCACAACGTAACGCAGACGAAATACCGCTAATCATTTCATCCGGCATGCTAACGATTCTGCCCCAGCTCGACGCTTTCTTAAAATAAATGTTAATATTGGTTTAAACAATCTATATTTGACCGAGTCATCATAAGTATACTTCACTCACTAATTTTATTGACATGAAGAAAAGAAAGTCATTTGACTAAAATGCAAATCAACTTTTAAGCGAGCCGAGCGTAATGCATCGAAGAGTTAACGATGGAGATAGTATGTGATCACTTTATCGACTATAATACCACCCTCATCTCGCTTGAGGTAGATGGATATTTACTTCTAGAAGTTCAGACATAGCAGTGTGGAAAAAAAAATATACATAAAAAAATAAACAACATTGAACCAACTCCGCATTTTCGGTTCACTTCCATTGCACTGAATATTTATAGTTCATAAATAAAGACCGCAAATCCTTTCAGTGGTTTAATGAAATACAGACTAACGCAAGTATTGTGCCAGATTTCCGGAGTGAAATAACCTCCTGTTATAAAAGATGATGGTACCCCGTTTCTCATCTAACTAGACCATTAAAAAACAAAAATGTCATTCCTGGAAACGATAATTTACATTACAAAAAGAAAGGTATTAGCGTTTAGACGCAGGTAGACGATAAACTTTAGTATCAGAAAAACCAAAGGAATCGAGCATCTCAGATCAAAGAAGTCCAAAGATGAGAGTTCTACATGAAACAACCAAGAAAATATTTCGAATGGTGGATGGAAGCACTCCGTCGGTTACGACGACGAGGGTTCCGGTTGATCCGAATCAACGGAACAGCCTCCTCGTGAAATTAACGTGTAAGTGGCTGAGCACTCCACAGACACGTGTACCCTTAACGTAGTTCTCGGGGATATTCAGCGTGACACAGAGAGTGACAAGGCCGGCCCTTTGAAATACAGGTACAACAGAAACAGGAAGTAAGAGTGAGAGAAAGTTGTGGTGAAAGAGTACAGCAGGGATCACCACTATCCCCTGCCGGAGCCTCGTGGAGCTTTAGGTGTTTTCGCTCAATAAACACTCACAACGCCCGGTCTGGGAATCGAAACCGCGAGTCCGCTGCCCTAACCACTGGGCCATTGCGCCTCCACATTTCGAATGGTAAGAGTATTCCGTCAATATAGTTGCACCCATAAGATGACCACGCAAAGCATCAGACACTCACATATACGAAGCTGAATTGTCATAATACATAACCAGAAAAGTAGAAGTTGTTAACATTACCGCACGTCTCACTTTCCTAACTAAAGTTTCAATATACGCATCATACACTTTTCACAAAAAAATATATGTTCCAACAAGCTAAAACTGTACTACGTAAACGAAACAGGAATATGTATGCGTATGACAATTTAACGTATTGAATACATAAAAAAAAACAAGGTCACTCCTGTGTAATTCTCAGTTATGAGAGAGTTATATGTAATCAACTTTAACTATTGTGCTTTGGTTTTCTTGTTTTCAATAAAAGTGCGTATGTATATGTATATAAATACACATATGATGAAAATAACAAGATGTATTTACATTTGTTTAAAGCTACAGATTGAAGGCTAAAAAAATCTTTAGTTTGACAAACATAAAATTATTTCACATTACGTATATACCTGGCTTGGCCATAATTATCCATAAAATATTCAGACACATCGCAGTATAGTGCCGAAAGACCATTAGCTCAGGTAACATAGTTAACCGCCAACTCCAGAGTGATTTTAATAGCTATTTACGTTTGAAGGATGGAGGCGTGACGATATTGACGATAGACTCGGCTGATAAACCGACTCGTCCCATACGTGACAGCAGTCGTTCGACATAACCCGAGCCGCAAGCCCACCGACTTTTCCCGGTAACAGGAATGAAAATCAACCGGGAAAAGTCGGTGGGTTTGCAGCTCGGCACCTGGAGAAGCAAGTACATGCCGTCCACCCGCGCCTCCGTTGTGGGACACTGGACCGACGTTCCGGTCGAGTTGCTCGGGGTCTGGTTTGGTCCGGACCTCCAAATGGCAAAGAACTAGGACGAGATAACGCGTAGGGTGATCACTCTCGCCCGGCAATGGGCCGAGAGAAAGCTGTCCCTAAACGGTCGGGCGGAGGTGGCGAACACGTACATCGTGTCCGTCATCTACTACCGCCTGACCGTCGTGCCTTGTCCCGACCCTATCATCACCGAACTAGAACGCATTCTCTTCCGCTTCTTGTGGAAAGGATGCGTTCCGATGATCAGGCGATCCATTTGCTGTCAACAACCGTTAAAAGAAGGGCTGGGCATGCCGTGGCTGATGATGCGCAGATACGCTCTGAGACTGCAACATCTCCGGCTTTACGTAGACGACGATGATTGATAGATAGATAAACAGACACAGAGACAGACAGGCAGACAGACACACACACACACAGATAGACAGACAGACAGATAGATAGATAGATAGATAGATAGATAGATAGATAGATAGATAGATAGATAGATAGATAGATAGATAGATAGATAGATAGATAGATAGATAGATAGATATGTTTATATGTAAATAATTATAATGAACATGAAGACGTATAAGAAAAAGTTTTCAATTATATGGCTGTTCATTTTCAACAGACACTAAAATGACAGGTAATAAACTTAAGTTTTCAGCTGTTTCTTGGCAGCCTTACTCGTAAAATATACTTAATGTTAAAAATTACATCAATTAGTACCTCTTAAAAGAACGATTATATTACATTCAGAAATATCTTATCTAAATAAACTGATACGTTTAATAATCATTATCTACATGGTATAGAGAATTGTGTGGTAAAATTAAAAGACACGTATGACACTCATCATAGTGTTGATATATATTAACTACAGAAGAGTCTTGTTTAAGTGGCGGTAAAAGTTATGGATTTCTATACCTAACAATGTAATATTTTGGCTCTCAAAATCCTTTATGAATGAAAACAAGATACCGAGTTTTCCTCTGAGATACACACACATGTTGTAAAACAAGTGGTGTAATAATGTGTAGAATTTTATAATTGAATATTCTGGTTTATGTGCAGATAATTGCTTAATAACAGTGTATTTTTAGATACCTTTTCCTTATGAGAGATGATTTGCAGTCTGCAGGTTAGTCGATGTTGACTGTCACATTCATTACCAGATAGTTGATACACCAGGTTCTAAGTCATACATTCATACACACATGTACACACACACACACACACACACACACATATATATATATATATATATATATATATATATATATATATATGCGCGTGTGTGTGTATGTACATATATACATGCGTGTGCGTGTGGTAAGTAGCTTGCTAACCAACCACATGGTTCCGGGTTCAGTCCCGCTGCGTGGCATCTTGGGCATGTGCCTTCTGCTATAGCCTCGGGCCGACCAATGCTTTGTGAGTGAATTTGGTAGACGGAAACTGAAAGAAGCCTGTCGTATATATGTATATATATGTATATGTGTGTGTCTGTGTTTGTCCCCCTAGCATTGCTTGACAACCGATGCTGGTGTGTTTATGTCCCCGTCACTTAGCGGTTCGGCAAAAGAGACCGATAGAATAAGTACTGGGCTTACAAAGAATAAGTCCCGCCGTCGACTTGCTCGACTAAAGGTGGTGCTCCAGCATGGCTGCAGTCAAATGACTGAAACAAGTAAAAGAGAGAGAAAAGAAAGAAAAAGATATATAGGTATATATATATATATATATATATATATATATACATGCATAGACATATGGATAGATAGTTAGATAGGTAGATAGATCGATAGATAGATAGATAGATAGATAGATATAGATAGATAGATAGATAGATAGATAGATAGATAGATCGATAGATAGATAGATAGATAGATAGATAGATAGATAGATAGATAGACATATAATCTTATATTTTATATCTAGACGAAAGTTCTTTAAAATTCTAAGTACTTAAATATTCTGGAGGGATGTATACATCATTGTCATTCATAAACAAAATTGCCAAAATGATTGGGGATTCCACTGGACACAAACAAAGGGCAAAATGTTGTTTAGAAACAATAGACGTGCTGGAATATATAATAGAACAATGAAAAGATTAGAGAAGAAGAATAGATATAAAGAAGAGAAAATAAATATTCATGATAAAAAGTAAAGATACAAAGTAAAAATGAAAATAAAAGACTAAACAAAAGTAAAAACAGGTAACGATGGAGATTGTTCTCGCTATGTAGGTAGTAAACAGAAATCGTGAGTTTATGTTTGTGCAGCTATATATATATGAACGATAAATTTTTCCTTTCTTAAAGTAATTCATGCCTATAAGAAGATATATATTTGTTTAATGCGATTCTTTTGTAATCATTCTTCTACAGTTTACAATCAATCTCTTGTGACAAGTGCCATTGTTGTTCAATTTGCGCAGTTTCCTAAGCACCGAAAGCGTAAATCGCATATTTATAGCTTACAAGATTGCAGCTTCCTAATGAATAACAAAACATGTACACATCCATATATACTTCTATACATAGATACACACAAATGCAAACAGACACACACATACACACACACACACTCACACACAAACAAACAATCACCACACACGCATATATATATATATATATATATATATATATATATATAAGAATACACACATGCTCATGTAAAAACACGTGCACATATATATAGGTGGACGCATAACAGATCTAAGTATGAAATTAATACACTTTTATTACATAAGCCAGGTATTTATCGATTCAACAGGTAGCTAGTATCATGTATTTACATATATGTATATTAAACAAATGTGAAAAAAAACATATATAAAGTAACTATGGAATATTTTGCAATTATTACTATGTACACGCAAACACTTGAGTGACAATCAGGATATCCCCTGTTAAATTAGTTACAATTACTCAACAAATAGTGAAATATAATGTAGTAGCTATTGATATAATAAGTGGATGTTATAAAAACATGAACCTAGGATGAACGAGAGACGAAGTTTTCACCTTATATGTGAAGAGAAATTCATAGACGTCTGGCAGAAACGTTAGCGCGCCGAACGAAATGCTGAGCGGTATTTCGTCTGCCGCTACGTTCTGAGTTCAAATTCCGCCGAGGTCGACTTTGCCTTTCATCCTTTCGGGGTCGATAAATTAACTACCAGTTACGCACTGGGGTCGGTGTAATCGACTTAATACTATGTCTGTCCTTGTTTGTCATCTCTATGTTTAGCCCCTTGTGGGTAATAAAGAAATAGGTATTAGTAAACAATAATCTCTGCTTACACTAGTGTTATAGCTAGTAACTGATATACTGGAACGTTTATCAATAGATTTGAAATTACGTACGAACTATTAGTAGCTAGGCCTTTATGAACTTAGGCAGTTGTACTTTTAAAGCCTGAAAATTTATAATGACATCAGCCATCAACGAATAAAGTTTAAGAAGCAATCACATATTCTCATCGAGATGTAATAAGTCTTCCCTTCATTGTAAGGCTTCTAGATATAATGATGTTACGATCATTGTTATAATAAAGATATACTTATTGTACTGCCATTTTTCATCTTTCAATTCAATTCTTGTTCTGTCACGTATGGTCAATTTCAGCATTGTCTCAGGTTTCACCACACATTTCTTGTTTTCATAATGTTATTATAAAATCCTAAATTTATTCTGTGTTAGAGTCATAAGATCCGCTGCTAAAAATTTAACCAGGGTCTAACAATAAAGTGTAATTCTGAAATCTTATATTTATTCGTAATTCACTCGAGAAATTATTGTCAAGTAGCTCATCTTTCCACAATATACGAAGTAAGTCAATTACGAGTTGTATTATCGTTTAGAGAAGACGTTTTCCTGAAATACTGTTAACACTTAAGAGATACGAATTCTAAGAGTTGAATGTGAGACGAAGATAAGTTCCTCCACAAAAACTCCTGAAAAAACGTCTCACGGATCTAATTTTACATTGAAACTATGATTCCGTGTACACACACATACATACACATACACAAAACTCTCTCTCTCTCTCTCTCACACACACATACATATATATATATATATATAATAATACATATTAGGGAATAAATCCAAACTTACAGGGAAAAATCAGATTTAGGATTGAATCCAACTTTATAATAAAATATTTATATTATATTAAATTAGAGACAAAACCACTATTAGGCAAATCAAACATTGTTTGATTTGCCTAATAGTGGTTTTGTCTCTAATTTGATATAATATATATATATATATATATATATATATATATATATATATATGGGGGTGGGTATATACACACACACAAATATATATGTATATATACACAGTTTAAAATCGAAGACAAAATAGAAAAGCTTATCCCACGAAATGTTTCATAACCCTGAAAGACCATAAAGATTACTTCCCGCAAACTCCTAGATATATATTAATAAATCTCAGAAAATGCGAACTGAGAATTATTATTAATTCCATATTAGATAATATCATACGACATATCACAGCACACTCAAATCTTACTCCATGGATATGCAGTAGTACAACTATTGAATGGTTTAAGAAAGTAAGAGATAAATCCAAATGCAATTTTATACAATTCGATATCGTAGAGCTCTACCACTCGATCCCGAAAAGCTTGCTTCAGAAGGCACTTGAATTTAGTAAGACATATGCTACTGTAACAAATAACGATATAGATATAATTGTGAACGCAAGGAAACCATTACTAATTCATGATAATTCGTATTGTGTAAGAATGAATGGAGACGAGTTACTTGATATGGGGAGTTATAACGGTGCAGATATAGCTGACTTTGTAGGCTCTCATAACTTAGATATCCTTAAATAAGAAATACATGAAGCTAACATAAGTGTATATAGGGACGATTGCCTTGGAGTAGAATACAATGAAAACAGACATGTTAGGGATACAATAAGGAAACATTATGCAAAATATTTAGCCAATTAGGCCTAAAAACTACAATTAGTACCAACTTTAAAGTAGTCAAATTCTTAGTTACTAACATGAACCTTAATACAGGAAAATTTAGACCCTACCACAAACTAAACGAGGCGATCTCGTACATGGTCATAAGTTCGAAACATCCACCAACAGTAATTAAGCAAATAGTCAACAACTTTAGCAGGCGCGTCTCCAATTTCTCCGCTGACAAAGACACTTTGGTTGACTACATCGAAAGATACTATTAAGATGTCTTTGTTTATTGTTTCAGGAAGATGGTCGAGCACATTCATGTCAGTTCTTAAGTAGCAAAAAACCCAACTGCGTCAGTTTGATTGAGGGATCAGAACTCTCCTTCAAATAGGTACAACGCTTCACAGTGAAAAGCAGCTTCATGTGTGCTTCGGAGAACCTGATATACGCACTAAACTGCTCTGGGTGTTAAGAATAATACATAGGCCAAAAAAAGCAGTCTACGTCAAAGGATGGCTCTGCACAGACACCAGATAAAGGTTTTTTTAAACAAACAGAAAAATAGCATTACGCCAACGCATCCACATTTGCGCTAATAACAAAAATCCAAGCTTCAGAATTTTTCCCATCAATTCAGGGACGATACAACCTGTGGCAAACAAAAGAGTCTCTCTTTATCACAGAATACAGACCCCTTATGAACGCATCTACAATAAATGACATACCCACCAAGACCTTAGAATAATACACTCATAAATATTAAAACTGATACATTCAAAAGAGATAACCAAGAATCCATTAAAAACAGTCCCAATCACTGCTATAATCCACAGCGAATCACTTTCAGGTCACTTGACCATTTAATATCCCACTACTATCATACCATCCCGCATTGTTTTATCATTCTTTCTCTTTTCTCCTTTTTTCTTCCTCTTCTTCTTCCTCTCTGCCACCGCCTTCCTTACTTTACTACTACTCTGTTTACTATAACAGCTACGTAAATATTATAAACAATACATTCAAAAGACATATCTCAAGAATTCAATCACAACTACCATCCACAACAAGTCACTTTCAGGGCACTTAACCCTTTAACATCCTACTACTATCGTAGCACTCCCACATTCTCTTCTTCTTTCTTCTTCTTCTTCTCCTTCTTCTTCTTCTTCTCTGCCAAGAATTCACAACGACCTCGATCCCACAACAGTACACAAGAGAAATAGAGACAGGCAGAAACAAGGAAAATGCAACTTGTATTTGAATACAATGCATATATTTTTTTTTAACTTTTCATTTAATTTTTATAAAATTTAATTATTTTTCATATTTACAGTTTAAAAAATCTCAATGACCGAAACCGGTACTGACATGTTTTCAAGTTTTTTATAAAATTATTTTAGCATTTTCTGCCTTGACTTTTTTCCATATAAATATTTCTTTTCAGCCCTCTATCATATATATATATATATATATATACTATATATATATATATATATATATATATATATATATATATATACATGAGTTATGGAATGGAAAACATAATTTTCATAGCGAGCAGAAACTATTTTTCAATCAAGATATCCTTTGCCTGAAGAGTAGCCTGCGGTATACACGTCGCTTGGATATTTACCGTTTCTGATGTTCCACTCGCTATGAAACATATGTAGTCCGGATATTATCTACTCCATTACTCCTGTATTCTTATTCGCACACCCAGTAACCCTTGTCACCTACCATGGAATATAAAACGAACTTGTTTAAGTTCATCGAACTTCGATTAAAAAAAGTCCACATATATTTTATATATTTACTACGGATTGCTTAAAGTTAAGTTTCTTCGTACACTTCGATCCCCGGATCTAACATACACACACACACACACACACACACACACACACATATATATATATATATATATATATATATATAGGTATGCATGTATGTATATAGGCGCAGGAATGGCTGCGTGGGTTCCGGGTTCATACCCACTGCGTGGCACCTTAGGCAAGTGTCTTCTACTATAGAGTGGATTGGTAGATGAAAACCGAAAGAAACCCGTCGTATATATGTATATATATGTATGTGTGTGTATGTATATAATATATATATATATATATATATATATATATATATATATATATATATATATATTGTTCTCCGATTTATCTATACTGTAGTTTTACTCTTTTTATGAAGTAGACATCCTCGGATAACGCCAGAGGTTTACTTGTCCGTCTTCCATTCTTGAACTTTTTACATCCGGTAAATGAAGTATTGCTTCTACCTGCTTTGGCTTCGCAATTTCAATAGACCGCCTTCCCATTCGTACTAGCAATATATGCCAATGGACGTATACTCCTTGAATTTTCTCAATATACATATATAGATATATTCTTACAAAGATGCATGAATGTATACATAATACATATATATATATATATATATATATATATATATATATATATATATATATATATATATATATATATATTTATGTATACAAACATCATAAGGGTAAAAATTATTAAGAATAATAATTTATGCCAATGGTAAAAATTGTACGTAGATTGAAAATTATTTTTATACACACACACACACACAAACACACTTATATAGACATATATATATATATATATATATATATATAAACATATATATATCAAGAATAAAAGAATAAAAGAATATATATATATAAATATATGCAGAGCGAGAAAGTGAAACTAATTGATAATAAATCTTCATATGTAATTTTTATATTTGTTTGTAATTTGCATTTTAATAAGGTAGTTGAAATGTTCCTGTAACTTTCAATATGTAGGGGTGTGTGTGTGTGTGTGTGTATTTTACAGAATGCCACATAATTGTTACCTGAGCGATAATTTGTTACAATAAATAAGGCACAAATGTGGCTGGCCTGGAAAGTTCATAGGTTGACTATGAGGCAGTGATGCTAGAGCTCTGAGAGTCCGATACGTTACACGAATCCGTTCTTATAGTAATTGCATTGTTTATTCTTGTTTTTTTTTCTAGTTAAATTGACACCTGACAGTTTAAAGAAGATTTCAAAGTAAATATTACAGATTCTCTTGTAAATTGCCAAAATTTAGCAACGTGTTGTTATCATCTATCTGTAGAAAAAGTGTTCAGCCCCCAGGGACATTCCTGCTGACCTGGTTGCAACATAACAGAATGACGTTCCAGTTTTGGGCCGCTGAAATCAGGCGTGGAAGGAAGAGTAATGAAGACGACCATTAAGATGTTATATCTGGTTCGGCAGGGATTTTACACGGTTAACGTTTTCGACATACACCCACATACTGAACCGTCTGAAATTGTAGTAAAACTTTTGGGTGTACCGTGACCCGTAGAGAGTGATGTTTGTTTATTTCTCTCCCCTTAATAATCAGCGTGTCTAATCTCAGCAAAATTCGAAAAAAAGTATTAAGGTTATGTCATAAAATAGAATCCATCTGACCATTTACATGAAAATATCCCATTCACTTTTAAATCACAATACATTATATGAATAATCTATGTTTCATATGTCGAATTGCTTAATGTTATTCATGGGTCAGTTTTCTTAAAAATCAGTTCATTATTTAATTGTGATTGAATTTTGACGATTTCTGTCATTCACTAGTTTAATTTCAATTCTACTACATGACTCCTAACATAAACTTTACCTAAATGTCAAATTTCATTAAATCCGGATGAATTCTGTAAACGTTACAATATAAAATATTAATCTTATGGGTAATTGCATACAAAATGCCTATTGATTTCTTAAAATCTGCCGCTCGCGCTCAATTATCGATTTTTTGTCAACTCTCGATGCTGGCCCCAATTAATTTACATGAACTGTAATCACGTGGAAAAATTCTACAAAATTGATAATAATATCTTTAAGGAAGTGCTTATTTGTATTTGTGCCTTTTTCAATCTCTTTTAAATTAAATAAACGCATTTACTATACGCCCCCATCCATCACTACAAGAACTGGAGACTGTTTTAGCTGAAGGATGGACGAAAATTCCTTTAGAAACGTTTTAGGATTCCAAACCACGTAGAATTCAAGGTGTAATTACTGCCAACGGCAGTTCTACCCCATGTTAAAATAAATTTGTTTGAAATTTTAAGGTGTTTCCATTATTTTGTCCAACCCCTGTACCTATGTGCTAAAATCATTAAAATCAGTTCGTCGGTATAGGAGGAGTTAGAGTAACCCCAAACACACACACAGACATCATTACGCATTTATGTATATATATATATATATATATATATATATATATATATATATATACCGGAGTAAACACATAAATGTGAAACAAGGTGGAAAAAGAGTACTCAAATACCAGTGGTAGAGTAATATGCTTTATTTAAAGCAGAGAAAATTCAACAAAACCTGTTACTCTGAGTTTCCCGTTGCCGTTCATCGGACAGTTTTTGCTAGAATAGAACCGATATGTCTGGATAGAATTGACATATCGATTCCATTCTAGCAAAAACTGTCCGATGAACGGCAACGGGAAACTCAGAGTAACAGGTTTTGTTGAATTTTCTGCTGCTTTAAATAAAGTATATATATATATATATATATATATATATATATATATATATATATATATATATATGTATATATAATAAATATTAGGGAATAAATCCAAATTTACAGGGAAAAATCAGATTTAAGATTGAATCCAATTCTATAGTAAAATATAATATAATATTAATTAGAGACAAAACCACTATTATGCAAATCAAACAAAGAAAGACTTAATCCATTAATTTATATAATTTTTTTTTATGTATTGGATTAAGTCTTTCTTTGTTTGTTGCATAATAGTTGTTTTGTCTCTAATTAATATTATCTATATATATATATACATATATAAATATATAGTGTTTTTCTTACATTGTATAGGTATGTGCGTCTGTAAAATACAGTTTGTAATCAATTATATTATAGAAACTGAGAAATGTGTGTGTATCGCGCACATATAGAGTAATTCTATTTGTATAGAGTAATTCTAGCCACAGAAATAGGTAGGTAAATATATAGATGAATTGATGCCTACTTGAATGGTCCTCGAAATTGTAAATAATTTTTTTATTTGTAGGGTCTTTTATATTAAAAATTAATATCTTCTCTAATAATGTCCCTTGAAATGTATGTTCTGTATTAAATGTTAGTTATATTGTGCGAGAATACACCTGGCTTAGTGGTTAGGGGTATTCAGCTCCCGTTCGTATGTTCGACTCCTGGTGGAGCGTTTTATCCTTGGGCAAATACATTATTTCTCCATGCTTCAGTCTATTCAGCTGGCAAAAATGAATTGTATCTATAATTCAAAAGACCAGCCTTTCACACTCTATGTCTCTCTGAATCTCTTTGTAAACTCTGTTAAGGTCACCGAGTCTGTGGATTGTTCAGCCACTTGTACGTTTATTTTCACAAGCAGGCTGTCCCGTTGATCGGGTCAACTGGAACACTGGTGACCGTAAATGTGCCATTTTTTTATTATAAAACTGCAGCGTTCTCTTATTGAATACTTTTTCCTAACTTCCTTTTAGCAGTATCCAGAGTGAGAGGGTAAAATGATACAAATTATAAAATCAAATATTTGTAGAATCAGAAAAAAATTGTCTTATGTTGCAGACAAATAATGCAAAATTCACATGTAGCCGATGTGTACTATTGAAGAGTAATAAATATTCTCTAACTGATGCCGAAAATCTATGAAACCGAGCACCAAAATTTAGAAGAAAAAACATTTAGAACTAAATGCAGTGTTCGAACAGCATATCATCGCTTCTTTAAAAATATTGCTAAGTCTTATACCAACAAATTACAGTAAAAATAGGTTTTGTACATGTTAAATTAACCCGAATAGAATTCATGAGTCAACTCAAAGTTATTATTGCTCTGGTTTTGCGTTAATAATTGGTCACCAATCTAGAAAACTCAATATTCGATATTACTTGACGCATCTCAAATCAATTTGATTTAGTCTGATGTATTTTCTGCGTTATAAAAATTGGATATTTTTGGCAAATGATGTTAAGAACTTGTTAAGCACTTCGTAACAAAATTAAAGATTTTTGTAGAAATGAGCAACATTAATTTAAAGAATTGAATTGGACATTAGTTTCAGGAATCAAATAATATTACTGGACAAGACAACCGGTCTTTCTGATATTCAAAATATTCAACGTCTATTTGCTTTTATAAAATGTACATGCCATGTGCTACATGCTTCTAAAGGCGTTTGCGGCACTCTAATTTATCGTCCATGTATCTGAAATTGCACACTGATTTAGTGTTAACGCCCTTGGATGAAATAATTACAAGTATATTTTTTCAGAAGCGTATGTGAGAAATACACGCAACCATAATGTAGTGAAAATATGGTCAGCCCAGCATGAAGCGCTGGTTGTTTAGTGCAGCATATACAGACAATCCTACTGAAATTGGACGATCTAAAGATTTATTTAATGTTAAATATGAAGAGGAAAATGCTAGGGTAGGGACTTTTGTGCTGTTATTTATACATTTATATAACACCTCTTCTAAATGCTATTCTTGAAGAAGTCAATAAATTCCAGCTTCATTGTGCATTATTATGTTGAATTTGGGATCTATACCCGCAGTATTTCAAACTTCCAATCCTAATTTTAGCAAATTAAATGAATACCATGAACTGTGAAGAAACTTCAGACAATAGAGATTGCAAAGCGGTATAAGGACAAGAAAACATTCAATCAGTAGAGCCCGTAAAGAACTTGAAAGCCTTCAAGAAGCTGGCAATTCAAATTGAGCTTTGAGTTAATTTCATGGTTTGCAGCGCATGTTTAATGGGATTCATTTTGCGGGTGGAACATGGATTGCGTTCAGAGGATCTTACCATTGAATCGATGATATAAAGGAAAACTTCCAGGTTTCAGAGATTCTCCAAAGGTATGCGTTTCGCGAATGAATCACAAAATGAGTTTGTCAAGAATTTCTAACTTTCTAAAGTAAAATATATATTGCTAGACAGGTGTTCTAAACATTTCCAGTTGTTTTACATGCATCCGTCTTCTTCCTATGTTGAGGAGACAACGTTTCTGTTGGCATATATTAATTTAAAAGGCATTAATTACAATGTGTGAGAAAATTAATTAAACTCTCACACTGAGAGTTAGTCGAGCTGAGTTAGTCGTAAACAACTTACATAACACTTCTTTTATCTGAGCGACAGCCAGGCGTATGCATATGAAACGGTGCAAAATGGTGTCAATGCCTTATTGAAAGGCATCATTTCATAATACTAGTGCGATATCCCTCAGTAATAAAGTAACACAACTGAATATATGCATGAATCTATTTTAAGATCTTATTTATATCATGCTTAGTCTCATTTTTGAAAGGTGCGGATAATTGTTATATTGCAAATTGCTATCGACATGGAATACAAGAAAACAGATGGCTCGAAGCTAAATTTACAAAAAATCAGATTATCATTGCAAGAATTATTAGAGATGACATTAACAAACAAGACAAAATATGAAGTGAATGGTGTGTTAATATAAGTCTGTAACCCATTTTTGTGAAGTAATGTCGACTACAACGTAACAGATATTGCCCGCAAGAGATATTGGCATTAACTTCAATCACTCCAACGTATCACATTGCAAATGGATGTAATAAACATCAAACTCTCCAAACAGATTTAGGGGACTTACATTACGATAGCCAGAAGTGGCTATCAAGAATCTAAGGAGATGATATTGAGGTGAATATCATAGTCAGCTCAGTGAATGTAGAAGTGGAAATCATACTCTTCCATGTGCGTGTAGAATTAAGAGAGTAGCGAAGATAACGGATATATGGGATTTCAAAAAGGAAGCCTACTTCGGAAAGTCTGTTTTATCTTTCGTTTGATAATATTATTGCAGATATAACTGATAGTTTTAATGATGTTTAACATTTGAGTAAAACACTTGAGTCTTGTGGAAATATCCTACTGTTCATAAAACTAGACACATTCCAGTAACACAGGTTAAATTCTACACAATATCCAACGAAATTTAACAACGTTTTGCAACGGAAATGCATTTACCATCAGCTTAAAAAGAAACCTTTGGAAAAACAGAAATAATATCTTGAGAATTATTAAATTTTATTGATTTCAAATTTTGCAAGATATTTCCCGTTGTTTGTGTTGGATTGAAAATATTTTGAACAATATCATTTCATGCAGCATCAAAAACCTATCATCAGATTCAAACATTTCATAAGCTTATCGAATTCCAGTCTGAACCCTGATGAGTTGATTAAAGAAGACTACGCATTGAAAGACTCACTGCCAGGTAAATGCTTTTACGTGAGGTTAGAAATTCTGAAGATTCAAAAATCTAGGCAAAGTTTATTTCACTAGCTATGTTAATAAAATATATTTTAATCTAATCATTCTGACGCAGGAATAAAGCTATAATATGGGACATATTTTGTTAGTGAAAGATTCCCAATTATTTTTCAATCTGTTAATCATGCTGGAAAAAGCAGTCTAATTTATTCATATTTTAAGCTAAACATACACTTTTACAAAGAAATATACTCAAAAAATAAAAATTTATTTTGTCATTATCCTTATTGAAAATAAAGAAGCACCTAATGAAATTAATAAGTAGAATTTTGTATTTAACTCCAGTCAGTGGTAGAAAAATATTGTTCTGATAGGTTATGTTGGCCTCGCTACTCCTAAACTGAGGTCTTGATTCACTGGAGAAATAGACCAGTCTCATGTTGTTGCATTACTGCTCGCAATTACTGTGTACGTTAGTTTGAATTTTGTCTGCAAACTATTGGAAACCCAATGAATTAATTGTCGACGAGTCACCAAATAATGTGCAACGATTTATAATATTTTTAACGTTAACTGGACATCTTAGCACCCATTTATATATTCATTCATACAAATTGGGTGTTAGACAAACAAATGTGATATTGCATATTACATCAATAATATATATGTTGAAAATCATTATAGTGAAATCAACACTAACACTGTCTAGCGTAACTATTAAATAATGTAGTTGACTGAATGAGCGTCACGTGTTCGAGTGCTATTTCATAGAAATTAGCATTATATATATATATATATATATATATATATATATATATTGATTTGAAAACCCCACTAGAATGTGAGAAAGCGCTAATGATCTGAATGATATGATATATATATGTAAAAAATGTAATATATAAATAAATATCTGTAAATATGATCCATCCGATCTTCTGATTACCTCATTTCTTCTAATATATATATATATATATATATATATGTATATATATAGGTGCAGGAGTGGCTGTGCGGTAAGTAGCATGCTTACCAACTACATGGTTCCAGGTTCAGTCCCACTGCGTGGCACATTGAGCAACTGTCTTCTACTATAGCCTACGGCCGAACAAAGCCTTGTGAGTGGATTTGGTAGACGGAAACTGGAAGAAGCCCGTCGTATATGTATATATATATGTATATGTATGTGTGTGTATGTGTTTGTGTGTCTGTGTTTGTCCCCACAACATCGCTTGACTGATGCTGGTGTGTTTACGTCCCCGTAACTTAACGGTTAGGCAAAAAGAGACCGATGTAATAAGTACCAGGCTTACAAAGAATAAGTCCTGGGGTCGATTTGCTCGACTAAAGGCGATGCTCCAGCATGACCACAGTCAAATGACTGAAACAAGTAAAAGAGTATATATATATATATATATATATATTCAAATATACCTGAAGCATATTTCAACTGATAACAAGTTTGTATCTTTTACTGAAAAAAGCGTAATATCCCAGAAATGCATCAAGGGTTTGGAATAGAGGGCACCACGGGTTTCATCATGGTATACTTCCACCGCTTCCATAAGTAAACTGCAGTGAAATTGCCTATATTGTTTATTTTCCGTCACTACTTCGCGATACTATTTCTGCATATATAGTGGATGTCCAACATGTCAACATGAGAAATTCAGATAAACATAGGCAGACAAATAATGTCTTCTACAAACACCTGTATATATCCACCTGGGCTCCACGGGTTTGACGCAACTTGCTGAGTTATCGTTTTCCTTTTCTGAACTTCTAAAATTCTATTGGGTTGGCAAAAAAGTTCCCCCTGTTTTTCTTTATTTTGGAATTTATTGCATTTTAAATTCTGGAATCTATTTTTTCGAGAAGTCTATTTTTGAATCAGTTTGGAATCTATTTTGTTTTTTTTTTGTTGTTTTTTTTAGTTAATTTTAGTTAGTTTTTGTTTATGTTGTAGAATATTAAAATGGAATGTCAAGTTAAGAAAAATGAGCATTTTCGACACCTTCTCCTTTTTGCTTTTAATCACGGTTTCTAAGGCCGCAAAAGCTGTTCACAACATCTGTGCTCTGTATGGAGAGGCTGCCATAGCTGAATGAACCGCTCGTTATTGGTATGCCACGTTGAAAAATGGAAATTTTGACCTCAAAAACGCACCTCATTCTGGCCGTCCAGTTGAGTTCGATGAAGAGCGATTAAACTAACATTTGCACGAAAATTCTCGTCAAACGACAAGGGAACTTGTAGAGAAACTAGAATGCTGCCACACCGCTATAGAGAAGCATCTTCATTCGATAGGAAAGGTTCAGAAGTATGGAGCCTGAGTTTCGCATACTTTAAGTGGCAACAGCAAAATTCAACGAGTCTCAATCTTCGCTGGTTTGCTTGCTCATCACCGCTCAACTCCTGGATGCAAGCAACGATTTCTTTATCGAATTGTTACTGGTGACGAAAAGTGGTGCCTGTACATCAATATGAAGCAGCGTAAGGAATGGCTTAGCCCCGGTAAACAAGCGAGACCACGCGTGTAACAAGAACTTCATTCGCGTAAAACGATGTTGTGCGTATGGTGGGACTGGGAAGAGATTATGATTTACAAATTGCTCGAACGGAACCAAACGGTCAAAGCGGAACTCTATGTTCAACAAATGGAAGGACTAAACACGGCTATTCAAACGAAAAGACCTAATCGTCAGCATGGAGTTCTTCTGCGGCACGACATCGCCCTTCCTCATATCGCCAATATGACCAAGGAAGCCATTCAAACGCATGGCTGGGAAGTGCTGCCACACCCGCCGTACTCTCCTGATTTCGCAACAACGGATTTCCACCTCTTTCGATCTCTTTCAAATCCTATGCACGGAGTTTCGTTCAATACCAATGCAGAATTGAGAGTGTGGTTGGATCAATTTTTCGACTCGAGCAGTTTTTCGAGTCGAGTTGATTTCCGGCAACGAGGTATTGGAAATCTTATTGAACGTTGGGAAGAAGTTGTGAACAACAATTTTAAATTCAAATAATTTAAATTTTAAATTTTATATATTTTGTATATTATATTAATTATTCCTGTATTTATGTTTTGGTTTATGTTTTTCACTGTTTGATTTGCCTAATGGTGGTTTTATCTCTGATTTAATTTACATATATATATATATATATATATATATATATATATATATATATATATATATATATATATATATATATATATATATATATATATATGTATATGTATATATATATGTATATGTATATATATATATATACACATATATACATGTATATATATGTGTATATATGCATGTATGTATGTATGCATATATGTGTGTGTATGTGTGAGTGTGTGTATATTTATGCATATATTTATGTATGTAGTATTTCATTTTCTCCCCAGAACAGACTTTGCTTACGGCGCAAATTTTGAATATTACTGATTAGGAGATTATTCTTCAATAAATATTTTTATTGCAAATTCCATATGTAATGTAATGCATATATATATATATATATATATATATATATATATATATATAATATATATATATATATATATATATATATATATGCACACACATACACACACATACCCGCACAGTCTTCGACATTTTTTGGGTCATGCACTGATTGTGTTGCACTTCTGTTTTGTTATCAGTTCGTGTGATAATTAGTTAATTAGGAGGTAGTCACATACATACGCACACAAACACACACACATACACACCCATATATATTAGATATATATATATATATATATATACATACATGTATATATGAGTGTGTGCATTTATATATACATATGTATATATATGCATCTATATATATAATATATACACATATATGTATGTCTGTATGTATGTATATACACTTACATGTTCGTGTATTTCGGTATATATGTATATATGAGTGTGTGTGTGTATGTGTGTGTGTGTGTGTGTCTGTGTGTGTGTGTGTGTGTACGTATGTATATCAATTTGGGGTCATGCCCTCAATTAAAACGAAAAATTTCATTCAAGTTTTATTGTCATTTAATTTGATAATTATTTATTCACATTAGAAAAATATTAGATAAATATTTAGATAAATAAATATTTGGGAACTAATTACATGGTCGAAGTTTTTTCGTCCGAATCTCTGACCTTCTCTTTAATAGCATATACACTTTGTTCCTTTTTCTCTATCAGAGTAAGGATGTTAAACTTTGACCATGGCCTATGATTAATAATTAAATTTTATCTGCGTAGGAGCGTATGTAGGAGTTTTCAATCGTCATCTTTATGGTTGCACTTGTAGGTTTTTAATTTAGCGGTGAAACTGTGCGTGGAGGGTTTTGAGATGTGCTGATGAACTTTGACCTTCACTCATCGGATTTCATACTTCTCGTTTAATATAACACAACACAGACAAATAGTTCCAGACGTGCGTCTACGCATGTGTAAGTGTGGCTATAAACGCATACATTTATAAATCTTTGCTTGTGTTTTTTTGTTGCAGCTATTTTGCGTTTATCTTTTGTTTTGTATTTTTTTTTTCACTTTTCTGATGTCACTATTTTCCATTCATGCGCACTAGGGTAGGTGTCATCAAAATATTTATCCATATTCAAATTCAAGTATTCATACATACATACACACATACATTTATAGATGCATATACATACATATATATATATATATATATATATATACATATACATATATCTACCTATGTGTATGTACAAGTGTATATATATATATATATATATATATATATATATATATATATATATATATATATATATATAGTGAAAATAATTAAAGGGCGGGCAGCAGGCTGCCTCGCCGCATTTTAATTATTTTCACTATATACTGAACTTTCCAGAAGTTCCTGACGATGAATTTGTCATATTTACATACCGAAATTTACCGGTAAATGATTGTTGGTTATATGAAAAACCACTGAAAAATTATTTACCATTTTTATTGTATATATATATATATATATATATATAGAGAGAGAGAGAGAGAGAGAGAGAGAATGTTGGAAGTCAGAATTTTGAGTGATTCATTATTAGCTGTTTCGCCTATTTTTCGAACACGTCAAGACAAAATCAAAATCAAAATGGCAAAAATAGAACGTTTCCTTGTCCTTTTATATCAATCGGTTGCTGTTTTTGCTTTGTTTGAAAGCTGAGAATATGCGTTCGCTTTTCGGTGGTGGGGAAAGAGAGTAGAGAAAGAAGAGCAAAGATAGGAGAGAACGACAGAGAGAGACGGATGTTTCAGGATAATCAAGAAAGAGGAGCAAAAATGATGAAGGCTGGAGAAAGGATAGATAGATAGATAGATAGATAGATAGATAGATAGATAGATAGATAGATAGATAGATAGATAGATAGATAGATAGATAGGTAGATAGAAAGATAGATAGGTAGATAGATAGGTAGATAGAAAGATAGATAGGTAGATAAGTTTCTTTATTGACCACACAGAGCTGCACACAGATAGATAGATAGATAGATAGATAGATAGATAGATAGAGAGAGAGAGAGAGAGATAGATAGATAGATAGATAGATAGATAGATAGATAGATAGATAGATAGATAGATAGATAGATAGATAGATACATATAGATAGGTAGATAGAAAGATAGATAGGTAGATAGATATGTAGATAGAAAGATAGATAGGTAGATAAGTTTCTTTATTGGCCACACAGAGCTGCACATAGATAGATAGATAGATAGATAGATAGATAGATAGATAGATAGATAGATAGATAGATAGATAGATAGACAGACAGACAATCAGACAGACAGCCTGATAGAGACGTGAGGATCACTTTTCAAGTAGATGTTGTCAATTCTTTGTAATTTCATTACAAAACACTTTTCTTTTTTCTTTTCCGTTCTTTTTTCTTTCCATTCTATACCTATCAACGAGCTCAAAGATTTCCTAACAATGTAGAAATACCCCTAAGGATTAATAAACGAAAGAATTAAAAAAAGGCGATGAAGCTGAACTTCACGCATCTAAGTACACCAAAGGAAACATTTAATGAACACAGGATTCCATATATTAATACGCAGAATCCTGGGGTAGACATCTTTCACACCATAAAATCAAATCGACAATTTTACCACTGATTAGCAAAGATATGTAATGTAGCAAAGTATTTCGTGAAAAATCTGATTGATAAAAACACTTTACGAAACAGCAGACATCCACCAAAAAAATCTCAAAAAAACACCTCACAAGAGAAAAATTCACATAACAGAATGAATCACAATTTCTGCAAAAGAATGTGGAGATAGCACACGTGGAACTGGAAGGAAATTTACATTGACGAAACAAACAATTTCCTCTGACAACGTGCAATAATCTACAGATAACACATCCGATAAGAAGGATTGCGCAAGACTCCACTGAGCAAGTATTTAGAAATATGCAGTGAAAGAAAATTCAAAACATTTCCCTTTTACAAATGTCCAAGGGATTACCCAAAATTCCGAAAACCAAAAAGTTCTCTCCAAAATTAAATGTTTAAAAGAGAAGCAGAGGAATTACATTGTTTGTATTATTATTATTAATATTATTATTGAGTGAGCGAGCAGAGCATGCCATCAAAGTGACACTGGGGTAAAATATACGAAGCCCAGTATACCCATCATGACTACCCGTCTGATAAGGGTACACCAGGCACATGCATCACAACCATATGTGCGCGACAAGGTGATCTCATATCAAGATAAACAGCACATGACCTTGCAGGTGGAGCCCAGTTAGAATTTTCTTCAGATCGAGTAACCCATCCCGCTCAAAAGGTCCCTGAATAAGGGTTGTTTAAGGACGTTGAACCAAATCTGTGGTATTGAGCAGAATATTTGCTGTAGCCCATCTTTTATACCAAGACAAAACAATGTACATGATAACACTTCCAATCAGTTAAGATCAGAAGCCATGAGAGCCACTGCCTCGTACTGCATCAGGGCATTTATTATTATTATTATTATTATTATTATTATTGTTATTATTGTTATTATTTATTATTATTATTATTATTATTATTATTATTATTATTATTATTATTATTATTATAAGGCGGCGAGCTGGCAGAAACGTTAGCATGTCGGGCGAAATGCGTAGCCGTATTTCGTCTGTCGTTACGTTCCGAATTCAAATTCCGCCGAGGTCGACTTTGCCTTTCATCCTTTCGGGGTCGATAAATTACGTACCAGTTGCGTACTGGGGTCGATGTAATCGACTTAATCCCTTTGTCTGTCCTTGTTTGTCCCCTCTGTGTTTAGGACCTTGTGGGTAGTTAAGAAATCATTATTATTATTATTATTATTATTGTTGTTATTATTATTATTATCATTATTATCATTATTATTATTATTATTATTATTATTATTATTATTATTATTTTCTTTTGATAGTAATGGTGATGTATGAAGAGAAAACATTTATATGACAGTATTATTGTTGTTCATCTCAAAAAATGATCAGGACATATATTAAACATTGAGATTTTGACAACTCTTGTTCATATAGAACTTACATGTACCTGAGAAGACAATTTTTTACCACTGATTAGCAGACATATGTAATGTAGCTACTTGGCAAAGTAATTCGTGAAAAAGATCTCTTTTGAATTATCTTATTCAAACAAGCAAGAGAAGGAAAGTAATCCTACAGAAGGATGAAAGCTACTCAGAAAAATTATATTCAAGTAGGCCCTACTTTATCATAAATTTATATCCTATGGAATTGCTGCCAGCTAAATATACAATGTCCATACAAATCCTATTCAAGATGCTTGATAAAATGTACATAGAGAATAGACTGAATTATAAGCAGTACCAAATAATTTTTTTTTTATATTCTGACTTTATTTTCCTAATTTAGGAATATTTTACTAATATTTAATGTTTTTCATGCAAAACATGAAATTATACAGATTATGGGGCTTGAATATACAATTGTACAGGAATATACACGGTGTCGTGGTTTGATGTCGGTATATGGGTAACAATTAGTTAGTGGAGAATGCAACATGGTGAGCAGGAAATTGACCATGTGGAGGGCAGGAAATAGACCACGTGGCGAGTAGAAAATTGGTCAGGTTGTTCGGAGGCATGTTGGAAGGAGCGGCATGTGCAAGTATATTACTCTATATGTGGCTGTGTAGACGCGCTCATATTGTTTTGCATGCATGTGTGTACTGAAGCGAGCAGGCGGATCTGTACATGGACACGCACGTACACATCTGCATACACACACACATGCACACACAAACACATACTTATGCTAAGAGGAACACGCACACGCGTACACAAACACACATAAACGCGCATACGCACACATACACACACATACACGCATACACATGCACACATGCGTGTTCATTCATATGTACATATTTTCCCATGCACGTACGTCTGCATACCAGTGTGCACGCACACACGCATGCACGTTCACATGTGCATGCGCGCGCGCGTGCGTTAGTAGGCACGCGCAGAGCACGCGTTGGGGATTGGTAAGCGTTGGGAATTGGTAAGCATTGGTGATTAGTATGCGCTAGTGATTAGTATGCGTTGGTGTTTGGTAAATGTTCGGGATTGGTAATTGGTGTCCTGCTCATGCGTTTGGTTGGTAGCAGTGACCTAGGTGTAGGCGGTACATATTAGTAGCTGATGCTAAGGTGGTATATTCGAGTTGTCGTGAGTCAAAGACCGGAAATTCGCCAGAAGAGCATACCTGTGGTGGCAAGAATACAATAAATCGTATTTCTTGTTGATACATACTATGGGTTGTTGGAGGATATGTAGTTTTTCACGGAAGCAGAGCTGGCAGATAGGGCACCGGGTGAATATGGTGGTGGTGCTTTTTCGACAATAGTCCACTTGATGCAGAGTATTTCATCTCGGAGATCACGATGTCTCCAGAGAAAACAAGACAGGGAAGTAGGGTACTCTCGGTCCCTGGATCGGAATGAGTGCATATGCTGGGAATATCTTTCCTTGAATTCATTAGCTGTCATTCCCGTAAAGTGTCTAACAATGCCGTGGGATGGTGTAAGGGTGGCTTTGTATACTACGGGACTTGAGATGCAAGATCCTTCTAGAGGGCACATAGTGGGGTTTCAGAAGCTGTAGGTTGGGATTGTGGTAGAGTGAGCGATTCATTACGTCTGTTCATGCGTGCGATGTTAGATAGGATATAATCTAAGCAGAGTAGTTCACCTTGACATTATGGGGGTGTTAAAGAGTTTGTAATACTTATGACCTTTTGGGAAGTGATCCATAATTAGCGATAGGAAGCCCATAGTTACGTTGATGGAAACTTCTAGGTTTAAAGTGGGGTTACACCATATACTTTTCCTTCTCCTAATCCTTTTGTGGTTAGGAGAGGTGTTTGAGGATTATACACATACGTAAGCTTCTGAGTAAAACCTCTTCTAGTCAAAGTATCTTTGTAGTGGGGACGCCATTAAAGATGTCTCTATTGGCCGAGAGATTAGATAGTCGTTTACTAATGCGTGGAACCAGGCTTCTAATTAAAGCGTGTGCATGGTTTGCGCTCTTGTGGATGTATACTGTATCCACTCTAGGCTTCTTGTACGAGTAATACTTGAGCTACTCAGGCCTAAGTTTACGTCCAAGAAATCGACTAGAGTCAGATTGGTGGTAACCGTTATGGACAGCCGGAACTTACTGAATATTTTTATCAAATAACTTCCTGAACTTGTCTATGGTGTGGCCGTTCATATAGCTTGAGATAGCCAGGGCATCATGCCTATAGAGGGATCCAAGATGTATAACACAGTGAGGTTGGCCATTTCAGCCCCATCAACTCTCCTCATAGAGACGTCGAACAATAGATCACATTCTTTTGTCACCCAGAAGGAATCGTCGTTTGCCATAATTTCAGGTCACTCGGTGCCGACAACCGGATATACCACCTTAGCGCCCGCTGCTATTCTGCACCACCTGCACCAAGAACACCGCTACCAACCAAACCCCTGAGCAGGACCACCAATTACCAATCCACAACGTTTACCAACCTCCAACGCCCACCAATCCCCAACGCTTGATTTTCCTCATGTATACTCACACACGCGTGTGTGTGAATGCACTTATACACACGCATGCGTGCGTGCGCACACACTGGTATACATGCGTACGTGCATGTGAATATGCATATATACATATGAATGAATACGCATGTATGTGTGTATGCGTGTGTGTGTGTATGTGTGCGTATGCACGTGTATGTGTGTGCATGTGCGGGCGTGTGTTTTCCAAGCTCGTGTGTGTGTGTGTTTGTGCAGACGTGCACGTGCGCTCCCATGTACAAATCCGCATATTCGCATCAATACACACGCACACACATATTTATACATACACCCATATGCATCCATGTGTGTGTGTTTGTGTTTGCTCGTAGATATGCATGCTTTTATGTAAGTAATTATTCAAGTACCGCATATGCATGTGTGTACGTATATGTCTACTCATTTATATAACAATTATTTTATATTATATCGTTCAGATTCAGACGTGTTGTTATATTTCCTTTTGGGTATGTCAATATCTTCCTATTTATTATGAATTTGTTTGGATGAGTGCTATGGCCCTGATCTATTTCTGATCTGTGGGCATTAAATCTGTAAAATCATTAGTTCATCAGTAAAAGTGCTTTGCTGTATGTGTTCGAACTAGCTACGTTTTGAATTCAAAAGCATGACCTGCTGAGGTCATGCTTCCTTTCATCCACCCGGGATAGATAATTTAATGTATCCGTCCATCCGAGATAACTTAATGTACTGTTCTAATGGTTCGGATAATCCACTTCTCATATTATTGTGCCTTCTGACTAGATTGGAAAAACCAATTATTTAAGATTATTCCATACTACCAGTAAGGCTGATGTTATTCTTCTCATAATTACTGTTGTAGATGTAGTCTAGATCCGACCTCACCTGAAGTATGTGCATCACTTCCGTAATTTCTCTGCATGACAGACCATGCATACCTGTTTTAAAAAATTACTTGATTTTTGTCTATTTTTTTTTACATGTTCGTAAAAAAAATAACATTCATTTTATTTCTCGCGTGCCACCTCAGTTTTCCCTACCTTCCGAACTATGCTACGAATTGTTTATTTTGTAGAACATGACTGTGTTCTTGCATTGCTTCGCATACATTTCAACCACCATAGTAGCCACTGAATTGAGGATTAATTTATGTACTTCTCTTCGAAACCTTGTATTTCTTATCTAATAGCATTTTATAATTTAACACATTTCAATACAACGTATGTAATATTGCAGTACTTATCAACAATGCCAGTAAAAGTATAACAGGTATTGCACGAGATCAAGAAAATCTGCGCTGCAAAAGAGTCGGGAAATGGGAGCAAAACCAAATGTCTATTGTATTTAGAAGCGAAGTCATTCAAAAAGTTACATTCCTAGGCTAGTCCATGCCCTGTGTGAAGACGACGCCACTGTTGCATCTGAAGAGGATTTAAAAACCCGCATAATGAGGAGGAACATCCTGTTAAGTAATGAGGAATTACAGTACTGTACGGCGTATCATGAAAATGATTAACTCCAGCAATCTTTTGTCCTATTACAGTTACTACGATATTCTCTCATGCCAAGCACGCAGAAGCCTTTTGGCGATGAGACTTTAATTTATAGCAAGACGACATCTTAGCATGGTGTTGTAAGGGGCTACTTCGCGGGAATTTTGCCAAACCATTGGGTTGTACGGGAACGTTTGGTAGAATACTCTCCACGTTCACCGCACTTCACACCAAATGACGATTTTATGAGGTGAAATTTACAGTACAAACCGATAGCAGCCAAAGAATTGAGGAGAGCCAGTTAGTGAAAACATACACGACTGCAGAGTGAAGTGTCTTTTAGCGATTACTTTGCATCGCTTTGTCAGTGTGAAACAAAGTATTAATTAAACAAAGTATTAATTAAAAAATAATTTCCGTCTGTAGATTCTATTAGGTATCAAAAATTAAATGTAGAATAATAAGTAACGGGTTTATGATCATTTAATGTGTGTATAACTTTGTAGGATACACCGTATGCATAAATGTGTGTATCTGTCTCTCTGTCTGTCTGTTTGTGTTTGTGTGTGCGTGTGTGTGCATGTATGTATTTATACATACATGTATACATATATACATACGTATAGATAGATAGATAGATAGATAGAGAGATAGATAGAGAGATAGATAGATAGATAGATAGATAGATAGATAGATAGATAGATAGATAGATAGATAGATAGATAGATAGATAGATAAAGATACATTCATGTATAGTTGCACATAGTCTCTTCGTGGATATTGGTATGCAAGTATTGCTACTCATAATATTTACTGATTCACTAAAGTACAGAGAAGAAATATATTCTCTTGTGGCCACATATTTGAACTGCAATGAGTCAATAATAAACATCTATTTATGCTCTGCCATAATTACTTGTGCCAACTGACCAAGTAAATGTTTCGGGGAAAATCTTATATTTCGTCGCGAATATTCAACATCATCAGACAACAAAATTACTTAGAAATTGATGTATGAGACTGCTTCTGGTGATGACATTAGAATCGATTCCATTAGAAAAATTGTTCGTGCAAACAAGATAAATATCCGAAGATCAGAATGGCCTGAACATGTCATTTAATAACAAGTAGCGATTAATAAGAACACAACCAATTACTATGATAAATTAATCAATGTAAAGAGATCGAATAATGGTCGTCCAATGTTAGTTACATTAATCCGAAAGAATGTAATAGTTATATAAAGAAGACACGTGCATGTTACCAGGGCTTGAAAACCATACAGGCATTGCTTAATGTATGAGACATGTAGATCTATGCTATTAACTCTTGTCGTGACAAATTATACAAGGTGAACATGCGTTGAGGAAATGCCGGAAGACCAACTATCTTCGCTTAATAATTAAATCAGGGAATGGGAATGTTCAGTGCGATGACATAAGCAATAAATCAGTGGAGGGTATTTACGAGGGGGAGAAATTAATACATTGTGAATGTTTGAGTAGAGATATCACGCGACTAACCAGCTTTGTAGAGAAGAGGCTGTTGTTAGAGCACTATAAAGGAAAACGAAAGATACAACACGTCTGTAGCAAGGAGATTGCACTGCGCTATAGGGAGTGATTTTCAATTCAAAACATTGGAGTTCTGTCTTTGTGGATACGATCATGGATACTTGAATGTCAACAACGTGAAAGTAGTAATCCAGTTGAATCTCGTTTTAGTTTTGTCGTTAGTTCGTGCATGAATAATGTTCTATTAAAGAAATGTTAGGCCACATTTACGATAGAGTTTTAGCTAAGGTAAAGATCTTTGTCAGAAAAGATTATGAGTAATATCGACGAGAGGTCTAACAACTGAAGAGAATGCGTGGGGGTCATGTTATTTGCTGCTCTTGTTTTGGGACGGTGATTTCTTGTTTTGAGAACTGTTTTTTTACAGTAGTAGGTAACAATTTGAACATGATCCCTTCGAGGAAAATTTAGAGGTACGTGTTCATGCAGTCAGTCCAATTCCACCTGGGTGTCTAAGATATATATAGATAATTCTTAAGTTTAGAAAATGAGTAAAGCTGAAATGTTAGTATCATATATGTAGGATTGGACGTTCTCAGAAATAATAGCAAGTAAGTCGATGTATAACAAAACTGAACCAGGTGTCAACAACGTTTCATAGAGCTTGACCAGAGTGACCACCATATGCACTAGTTGAAATAGTATGAGCTGAGTGGAAGCTTACTTTCGATGATACATAAGGATGCATAGCACGCATGGTTGTGTTCTGAAGCTTCTCGTACCAATCAAATTCGAAAATGTGACGAATCTCAATGATATAACACTGATTGATTTCACTAAATGTTTAGAATGCATGATCCTAAATGTAATTGACATGGGCGAGTAAGTCTATAGTAGAATAAAACACATGTGTTCCTGAAGGAAAGAGTGAAATTCGAGGCGTTGGCTGAGATTGCTTTTAATGGATGTCTGCATCACGTATGAGATAGTGAAATTTGAGTGCGATTAGATGTCTGTACGTCCACTGGGGAGTGAATGAGCGAGCGAACAAACAAGCGAACGAGCGGGCGAACGAGCAGCCGACCGACCAAAAGGCCCACCGACCAACCGACCTACCGACCGACCGACCGACCGACTGACCGACTATCAGATTTAGCTTGCTGAAGAGATATATAGCGGAAGGGAAAGCAAACGATAAAGGGAGAGGCTGAAGAGGGCTTTTTTTCTTCGATAGTAACTAAAACTATTGGATGTAGTTTCCAAGGAGGATTAGCTTTCGATTTTTCCAATGCGCGAAGACCTATACAACAATATAGCCATTAATGTTCATTGTTTAATCATCATGTTAAAATCTTCAATGTAGTTCGCCTTTCATTTACAAACAAATAAAATTATGCAGATTGTAATCGTGCAATTAACCTAAGGTGTTTAAATAAATTACTTTTGTTAATAGCTTTCGTCTCTTTCCATCTTACTAGAGATAAAAAACATTATCGTTTCATGGTACGAAACATTTAATATCTCATTTATGTTTCATTTACAAACACGTCGGCCGAGTTCACGGCCTACTTTCTCTTCTGTGTATTATGTACTTCAGTTCTCGTGCGCTAGTAATTCCTGAATATTAATAATCTTTTCTATATGCTTTTATTTGAAAATCAATATTCTAATCTTGCATATATAAAGGAGAAAATTGACAAATACGGCGTATTTAATTTAACATCTCTATTTCTTTAGCAAGTAATCTAAATATGGAGATTGGCGCTTTATACTGAACTGGTTTATTCCTAATCCGTCGAATCGCGATATCATTGTATTCTTTTTATGATGTTAATTGATCAAGCAATAATACAGCACTTCGTTACTTAGCCTCTTATACAAAAGTCACTTTCCACAGAGGTCCCTGATACCTATTCACAATTCTGAGAAATTAGAGATAACGATAATGGGTTAATTATTATTATTACTTATGTATGATTGGGGTGAATATTAAGAATGTGGAAAAGAGGGTAATAAGAAACTTTAGTGCTAAAGCCATATAATTGCTATTCGAATGTCTTTACCGACACAACAATCCAACCTCTACACATGTCCATAATCGAAACCGGATTCACAACAGACTAATACCCAACAGATTGGAATGTGCCCAACAGATTCATAGAATACAGAGAGTTTAAATACTACTTATTAATTTTCATATATTTTACATCAGTGCGCTACTAACTAATGACAGAAATTCACAGCACAAGATGACATCAGGGGAAGTACTCCGTCGGTTACGATAACGAGGGTTCCGGTTGATCCGATCAACGGAACAGCCTGCTCGTGAAATTAACGTGTAAGTGGCTGAGCACTCCACAGACACGTGTACCCTTAACGCAGTTCTCGGGGATATTCAGCGTGACACAGAGAGTGACAAGGCCGGCCCTTTGAAATACAGGTACGACAGAAACGGGAAGTAAGAGTGAGAGAAAGTTGTGGTGAAAGAGTACAGCAGGGATCACCACCATCCCTGCCGGAGACTCGTGGAGCTTTAGGTGTTTTCGCTCAATAAACACTCACAACGCCCGGTCTGGGAATCGAAACCGCGATCCTACGAGCGCGAGTCCGCTGCTCTAACCACTGGGCCATCGCGCCTCCACAAGATGACATCAAACGACTCCACAACACAAAAGAAACTAGTTGTAACAAGTATTAAAATAGTCCTAATTAGGACTATTGTAACACTTGTACATAGGTACATGTGAAGGTTCACAAACATGAGGTAGTGGGTTAGATTCCCAGACCGAGCTGTGTGAGGTATTCTTGAGCCAGACATTTTATTTCATGTTGCTCCAGTTCACTGAGCTTTAGAAATGAGTTGCGACATCACTGGTACCAATCTGTATCGACATTTGCTTTTCCGTTAGATAATATCAGTGGCGTGAAGAGGGAGGGGAGGCTGGTATACAAGAGTAGCTGCTGGCCTTCCTCAATTTTGCCTGAACTTGTTCCTCGGAAGGAAACTTTCTAGTTGCAATCCTATGTTCATTCAATACCTATTTCTTTACTACCCACAAGGGGCTAAACACATAGAGGACAAACAAGGACGGACAAACGGATTAAGTCGATTATATCGACCCCAGTGCGTAACTGGTACTTAATTTATCGACCCCGAAAGGATGAAAGGCAAAGTCGACCTCGGCGGAATTTGAACTCAGAACATAACGGCAGACGAAATACGGTTACGCATTTCGCCAGGCGTGCTAACGTTTCTGCCAGCTCGTCGCCTTCATTCAATACCGAAGGGATCTCCACTTTTCACATTGGTATATGACTACAAGAATGCAAGTGTGTGTATGCTGTGCGTATTTGTTTCTTGTGTGTGAGTGAGTATGTAATATAAATTAACACCCATGCTTCAATGTAAGTTATTACCAGAAATACTCACACGCAAGACACAGGTTATATTATATCCATTGAGTAACAATGGATGCTGTTTAACTTATTCATTAATTTTAACCTCCAATCTATTTAATTCTCATTCTTACAACTTTATTGTAATATATATGAGATATAGTATAACGATATGTAAATATTGCTTAAAATCTCATTTCCTTATTGAGTATATGACCTATTTGAACTATAACATCCAAGAAAATTAACAAGTCGCGAGACATTTTCAGCCGAAGACTTCATGTGAAGAAACAAAGTTTCTTCTTATATTTCACTGGAATAGAATTTAGACATCGGGAAGAGATGTATCCATGAAAAAGCAATGCTCTTCTAACAGAAATTTATCTAAAGACAATTTCATATATATACATATATATATATATATACATATATATATATATATATATGTATATATGTATATGTATGTATATATATATATATATATATATATATATATATATGTATATGTATGTATATATATATATATATCGTCTGAGCTGTTGATGTATGTGTTATATATATATATATATATATATATATATATATATATATATATATATATGTATGTATATGTATATGTATATGTATGTATATATATATATATGTATATATATATGATGTATGTATGTATGTATGTATGTATGTATGTATGTATGTGTGTACGTATGTATGTATGTATGTATGTATGTATGTGTGTGTGTGTGTGGTGTGCGTTTGTGTTTGCGTGTCTTGTAGTGTATGCATGTATATGTGTATATTTAAAGCAAGCTGTACTTTACCAAAGAATCAATTAATAGTTGGATAAATATTACTGTTATATGTAATATCATAATGTCTTCCTGCAGCTATAGCAACAATATGTTACTATTTGTCTATAAGTTACATTATATTTTTATGGTAGTTTCATATTTACTGAGGCAGAAAATATCTCTGAACTGAAAAGTTTTTGTTTTCCCTCTTAATGAAATTACATTTAAAATGCTTTATAGACGTAGGCCACTTGCTTGTAAAATATTTTATCATTCTCAAATACCACTTTACTTGGAAACAAACATTTATTTAATTTATACAATCAATAATATTTGATTGCGTGTAATATTTATTTTCATTGTGAAAGTATGAAACGCACTTAAGTGGAAGAAAGTAAGTAGTGTCTAAATTTTTCCAGTTAATAAATAATAAAATTACACATGTGAGTTTCCAGGGAGCCAATTTTGCGATGGATTTTCGATTCCCAGTTGAGGAAATTTTTCTTCATTTACATTGTTATTTTCCATGAAAAATTCATGAATGTCGCAACACCTTTTTAACCACATATCTCATGATGGAGCAACTATACACCTACGTTTTGACGATGAACCAGAATTTCCTCAAAAAATCTATATTTATAGGTAGCTCAGATTTAAACACAAATACATAAAATCGAATACATACGACCTTTACTTAATATCGATTGCTAAGATATAACCGTCTATGATCTTTTTGCTGGAGGGATAACACAGAGGTAACAAAATAATATAAGCGATTTAATTATTTTGGATTTTCTTCAGCGTTCTTATCAGAAATAAGCAAGAGAATAAATACCCAATAAAAGAAACTTACAGGTTACCTCTCGGTGTTTTTTTTTCACATGCAAGACTAATGCCCTTCCCAAAGATACGAATAACACTCAAATTATTGACTTATATGATTCTATGCAAATATATTGTGCGTACTGAGTATTACTCTTTTACTTGTTTCAGTCATTTGACTGCGGCCATGCTGGAGCACCGCCTTTAATCGAGCAATTCGACCCCGGGACTTATTCTCTTGTAAGCCCAGTACTTATTCTATCGGTCTCTTTTGCCGAACCGGCTCAGTGGTTAGAGCGTCGAGCTTACGATCGTGAGGTTGTGAGCTCGAATCCCGGACCGGGCTGCGTGTTGTGTTCTTGAGCAAAGCACTTTATTTCACGTTGCTCCAGTTCACTCAGCTGTAGAAATGAGTTGCGACGTCACTGATGCCAAGCTATATCGACCTTTGTCTTTCCCTTGGATAACATCAGTGGCGTGGAGAGGAAAGGCTGGTATGCATGGGCGACTGCTGGTCTTCCATAAACAACTTTGCCCGGACTTGTGTCTAGGAGGGTAACTTTCTAGGTGCAATCCCATGGTCATTCATGACCGAAGGGGGTCTTTACCCTTTACATATATACGACGGGCTTCTTTCCGTTTCCGTCTACCAAATCCACTCACAAGGCTTTGGTCGGCCCGAGGCTATAGAAGAAGACACTTGCCCAAGGTGCTACGCAGTGGGACTGAACCCGGAACCATGTGGTTGGTAGAGAAGCTACTTACCACACAGTCACTTCTGAGCCTATTAGAGAAACAAATGTTTACCTTCACATAACCATTTCCAATCTACACTGGTCCTTATTTCCAGCAGGAAATATTTCCAATCCTATTGCGTATCAAGTTTTCATATGAATTATGCTTAGGAAATTCTGTCATGACAGCATATATGTGTTCGATATCATAACAAACTTCCAAATTGCCCTTAAAAATCGTTGATATTTTATGAAAACAAGTTCGTAATGACTTCATGGTTATATTTAGCATGGTGAATTAACTAAAGAAAAGGAAGCAGTTATTAAATTACACTAGAAATTACTAAGAGGTATCTTAGTATAAATTTTTCACAAACACTATTATTCGAAAAATCCCAAGAGCAATTTCTTAGCAAAATAATGTTATGGAGCAATGTTATGAAGCGTCACACGCAAGGCAGTGTATAACGAGTAAAATTAATCCAGCTGAGACTGAGATTTCTTTGTCATGACGCTTTCTCCTGACAACTTCCAGACAGTCTATTTGTACAGAACATTGATAGGATTTTTAATAGCATTAAAAATATGAGCTAAATTCTCTCTCCTTAATATAATTTGGAGAGAATGTATGTTTTTTTTTTTTTTAGAAAAATAGTACAAAGCTAAGAAAGTCTACCTCTTTTGAGGCCCGTTGTAACTAAAGAAATATAGAATTAATTTGAAAATAGAGTTCTATATTTCAGAGACGAGGAATTATGTACATTATTTACATTTGACGGATATTCGTATTCATCTTGTTTGTTAACACGGCGTTTCGGTTGATATACCCTCCAGCATTCATCAGGTATCTTGGGGAAATTTCGATCCTGGGTTCTCATTCGTAAGGTATTTTTCGAATATTATTATTATTATTATTATTATTATTATTATTATTATTGCTATTGTTGTTGTTGTTGTTCGGGTCACTGCCTAGAATCGAACTTGGAATCTTTCGGGTGAGTATAACGCGCTTTTAACCACTACGCCTATGCCCCAAGACAACCGACGAATGCTGGGAGGTATATTAGCCGAAACGTTGTGTTAACAACAAAAAAGATGAGGACAAATATCTGTAAAATGCATATAATGTAAATAATGTAATTTGAAGTTTCGATTTCCACAAACCATTTCTGCCTGGTAATTTCAAAGCATTTATGGAATTATTGAATATTATTTTCCTTATTTTATTAATTTTATTGAGTATTATTTTCTTTAATATTTTATGAGAAAATATCAGAGGAATAACAAATATGAAATAAACTTACTTCCAAATAGTCGCCCGCATTCAATCCATTCTTCAAAAGTGAGATGAAAATAACCACAACCGGTTCCATGTTTACATAATGTTACGGAACAATTTGATTCTACCTATAATTTAAAATATCAGTAGTATTTTAATGCACAGGTTGAATATATATTTATTCAAAAGTTTATTGTTACAATAAATATATTAAGACGGCGAGCTGGCGCAAACGTTAGCGATCCGGGTAAACTGCTGAGCAAGTAGCAGTTTAACACCGGGGTCGATTTAAGTGATTTACCCCTCCCTCGAAATTATTGGCCTTCTCCCATAATTTGAAACCGATATATGATGCATTCTCCCGGTTGGTGATAACTTAAATATTACAAGCTGTAACACCGCTTCTCGATCGTTGAATGGCTTTAGCTGTTTTATCTCAGACACACCCACTCCAGTCTGGCTACCGGTTCTCTCTTCGCTCGCGGTTCATATACTGTTATTGAGATTAGACATTCAGCCAAGGTAGTAGCCATTTATATTTCAATAATCTCAAAGCGACTTTCTATATCATGGAGCTGACAGTCCTCTTTTTACTAAAAGTACAAATAAATGTATACCCTTCCGATAGATAAAGCAATAGTATATTATATCATGTAATAAATGATTTCATTTAACATTTTCTTATGTTCAATATGATGGCACTAGAAATAAATGAGGCCCAGCCTCATTAAAATCTGTGTGCTGTAACAAAAGGATGCTTAACTACTAAATGTTCATTTAAAATAGAAAGAAACCGACTTGCAAGCTTTGCTGTTACAATACCGAGGAGGTATTTTCCTTCAGATTGCAGTGATAGATTTGAGTGTTACTATTAGTATGACATTCCCAAAAATAGGCGAAGCTAGGGTGTTTTGCTCTCAATATTCCCCATGACGAAAATTATCAATCTAATTTCCCTTACAGTGGATTCTTATATAACACAAATTTTGACGTATTTATTCGTTGAGAAATATTTAACTCTGCATAACAACAGGCAAATTTATTTTAATATGGGGTAGGAACACAGTTTGAATTCTACGAGCTATGGACTCCTACACAATTTTAATTGTTTCCAAAGGAATTTTTGTCCATTCTCCAGCTACAACTGTCTCCAGTTCTTGTAGTGATGTTGGCGGAGGATATCGGCTCATTACTTGCTTTTCTAAAATGTACTATAAATGTTCAAATATATTGAGGTCTGGGGACTGTGGAGGCCAGATAAGATGTTAAGTTCACTAGAATGTTCTTCCTACCATTCAGTAACAATTTTAACTGTATAAGGTAGTGCTGAAAGATTGTGTATTTCCCTCCGAGAACAGTTCTGCAAACATAGACTGAATTTGATCAGACAAAATTCTTAAATAATCTTGACTAAAATTCTACCATGAATGGAAACCAGTGGGCCATGTGTAACAGTTGTAAGAAGGCAGTATGGGTCAAATGATTCTTTTGGCTGTCTCCACGCGTATACTCGGCGTATACTCGATCACCGGTGGTCGGAAATAAGGTAAAGGATGACTCGTCCGAGAAAATAGCATTTTCCATTATTCTAGGGACCAATTCTGTAGGTTTTTACTCCACTCTAAACGCTTTGCAACGTTTGTTTTGAAAGTAGTGGCCTTCTGATTGCAGCCCTTCCGTGAAATCTGGCTTTGTGCAGCTCCGGGTGGCCATTTTTAGTGGAAACTGGTTCTCGAGGAAGCCATCAAGATCTGAAGTAATTTTGGGAGCTGTACTTTTGTGCTCCTTTCTGGCAATTCGTGTAAGAGTACGGCGGTTCCTTTCTGAAAGTTTTGGTTTTCTTCCGGAGTTTTGTTTCGACGAGGCGGTTTTTCCCTCTTTCTCAAAGGATGTCATTACTTACGAGACATTACTTATTGATACACCAAACATTTTGACTGTTTTCTTTATGCTAACGCCTGCCATATGAGTACCAACAATTTAACTTCTTTGAAAGTTCGATAGATCTGTCATTTTAATGAATTTTAATTACCTTTTTCTGATAATATCTGAAAAGAAACAGCAATTTTAGCAAAACACATTAAACAATACTAATATTAAATCAAAAACATAAGAATAAACAAGCTTTTGACGGTTTTATAGATATTTCAAAATTATGATACTGTGATGCTAGATTTTTCCATTACTTTGTTCAACCCCTGTATATATATATATATATATATATATATATATATATATATATATATATATATCTGTATGTATATATATATATATATATACTAAGCAATAAAGGGTTTAGCAACGAATTGCCTTACCACATACCGAATTTAGAAATAGCAGTCAAAGGGTTATAGCTATTTCTTCTACTAAAAAGGGAGATCTCAGTAAACAGCAATTGGAAGGCAGACACAAACAGGTAAGAGAGAATGAATTGACTGCAATCTATCATACATTTTAAAGTTTTTTGTATGATAGATTGCAGTCAATTCATTCTCTCTTACCTGTTTGTGTCTGCCTTCCAATTGCTGTTTTTACTGAGATCTCCCTTTTTAGTAGAAGAAATAGCTATAACCCTTTGACTGCTATTTCTAAATTCGGTATGTGGTAAGGCAATTCGTTGCTAAACCCTTTATTGCTTAGTATTACTTAAATTTTCCTCGAATGAGGCTTTTACATGCCGAAGACTACTTGGTGTAATTGATAATTATTCCAAATTAATTAATTTCACCCTTCATTATTACGGATAACTATATATATATATATATATATATATATATATATATATATATATATATAGAGAGAGAGAGAGAGAGAGAGAGAGAGAGAGAAAAGAGAGAGAGAGAGAATGTTTATACACATTTTTAAACATATAGATGTATGTATATATGCATGAAATGCGTGTCTGTATGCAAACATATTCATAGATGAAAAACAATCAATGTACCTTAAATACTGAAGATACATTCATTAAATACATTCACAGAAATTGCAGCTTAAACATTGATTTTTATAATGAAATCATGTTCAAAGAAAATAACAGCAGCAAGAAGCAACATATAGAAGTTTATTCCCATTAAGGAGACTTTATTTAGACCGTTGTTGATAATAAAATCGTATATCAGGTCCCGTGGAAGTCCAATGTCAGTTCTGTTATTGATCGCAATTTTCTTCTGGGAGATAATATTCAGGCGTACCTTTAGGCCTATCTAAATTCTGATGTTCATGAAATTTACCTGCAGCTAATTAACTCAACTTCATACACAACTATATTGTAATCACTGTAACATCGATGGCGTGTACACTCCCTCTGACCGCCTAAAACCTTTTTAATTATCTGAATTCGTAAGTGGTATACAATTACATTTCTCTAGAATTATCACTCAAGCAACGTTCCCACCACAACTTTCTTAATCAGAAACAAAATAGTAACTGCTTCCTATAATTTTTCCTATAATTGGCTGGGGGCTTCCTATAATTTTTCTATAATTGGCAGGGCTTCAAAGGTTATAAACACAGAGCATACGTTTACATCTACATAGTAAAAACATTTTACTGCTCAACAATCGTACAAAATTTATTAATATTAGAACTTGTCAAACTTTCATTTTGTGGCTCTTAGGTCTTCAGAATACATACAATTGTTCATCTTTGTGTAAAGCACTCATATCAAACGATAAAAAAAGCACTATGTGAGAATTGTTAGCATCTCATGGATAACAAACTAGAAACTTGGATATAGTAGATTCCCAAGAAGTCGGAACAATTAGGGTTTCCGAGACAACTTTCGCACGTTGCTACCAAGGGGAAGGGATCCTCTCAAAATGGAAGATTTAAGGTCCGAAAGAACATTAATTCTTCTATGGAGAAAATGGTATAACATAATACTGAATTTTTTTCCATTTTCTTCTTTTTCTTGTAGAATGGTACAAACATATATTAGAAACATGACTTAGGTATGGCGATATGATTATGAAAGCATATGATCTCAATACCACAACAGGTGAATTTTGGTAACACTTTTATTACTTGAGCATGAGACTAACCTGTACACAATACAATTTAAATGAAGTAATGTTAAGCTTGAACATGAAAATTTTTTCATATGGGTTTTAATCTTCAAAAATATTTCATACCGCATTGAACATCAGTTTCCCCATCAATAACTGTTTCAATGCTCACTCTCATAAAATCTAGAAGCCAGGTGTGAGCTATCATAGACCTAATATTTTCTTGTGAAGTAGACTTGTTTGGAATTGTCTGCACTATTTTCACTTCAACCCATATAGCAACATCTTAAAATGTGTAGAAATTTATCGTTTCTACATTTTCAGTTTTTTTTTCTGAAGAATTTGCTTTATGTACTGGCAGTAAATGTAAATATTAGAATATTACTTGCAAAGTTTTTAAAGTTAAAATCAGTAGGATACTGGCGTGCTAATATTTTCGCTTTCGTTTTCCTAGCTTTCATTCAAATCTTGCAGGATATTTCTGCAAGAAATCAAACTGTTCTTTCTACACTTAACATTGTAATACACAGTTATACCTGTAATCACACTAATAAAATAGGAAATAGATTTTTTAAACGATGCCTTTCCTTGGAAAACCTCGTACGTAAGCCATTTTCATCACATTGGCAACATGCGTTGGACCATCGTTGGAACCTGTCAAGCCACAATTCATAGAATTTTTGATTTCCATTTCGAAATCTTTCTCACTATATCAAACGATTCTACAGCTGTCTTGCATCTCTATCAAATTTTCAAAGAAACGTTCATTGTTAAGTGCATCTCTATTCAATTTGACATTTCTAGTTTTATTATTTTCACTCAAAAATATTTATTGTAGTTAATTCCTTATTATTTAGAGCCATTGAAGGACCGCTCGGTTGAATAAACTCTATTGGGTGCCAACGCTGTGTAATTAAATTTCAGCAATATTACCAACGATGAGACACAAACAAAGCAGTAAAGATATGCTAATGCTTCGTTTATTTTATAGATATTCTTGTTTGTTAAATTTTAAAGATTTTGTTAAAATTTAAAGATCTGGTAAGATGAGATGCAAAAGATTTGATGCTTCCAAGTTTGATTCTACACTAATCATAAGAATATGTTCTTGGATAACTGGTTCACTTCTAAAAGAACTTCTATGATGACTAAGAATACTCCATTGCGTCTATCACCGATTTAATGTAAATGTACACAAGGAAGTAAACCATCTGCCCCAGCCCTCAAAATGACAACAATCTCTATCATACACATCATACATTCATTATCTCACTGCTTAGTGTCAAAATATTACTTCTAATAAAGTTGAAATATTAAACGAAGGACCTTTCCAGCTTCTCTACAAGCTAGAGTGCTTTATTTTTGGCGTCTCTTTTTCTTTGAAGGAAATCACTATGGCAATTGCAGCGTGGAAGGTGTTTGTAAGCCATTTAAGAAACACACAAAAGCCGTTCGATTCACTTCAACATTTAAGTTTAATTTGTCAAAATATTTTCGGTCGCTATAAGACCGCGACCTGTTCACTGACAAGCGGTCTTATAGCGACGAAAATATTTCGACAAATTAAACTTAAATGTTGAAGTGAATCGAACGACTTTTGTGTGTTTCTTAAATGGCTTACAAACACCTTGCATGCTGCAACTGTTTTCGTTCCAGCACACACGATCTCATATCAAATCACTTGCTATGCGAGTACATCTCCGTAAATCACTATGAATATCGGCGAAAGAAATTTACTCATTCATGTTATCCCAAGAAAAGATTTATGGTACAGCCGCGAAATAATTCAGGGAATGTCGGATATAGATTAAAATTCCGGTAATAAGTGTTTTGATGTGTAAACTCTTCCTGTGAAGCTTTATGTGAAACCCCAGGTCTTGATTATATAACACTCAATTTAGAAGTACAAACATTGAAGAAGAACGTCTGAAATTGTTTTGAAATACTTTATTCAAATAATGTATGTTTGTTAAGTATTCAGCGTTTTTCATTTTTAGGCAACTTCAGTGAAAATAATTTCCTCCACACGCACACAAACACATATTTCCTTTCTTGATGTGCCTACAAGACTTGTTCACTCATTTTCTATATTTGTTGCTGTTGGTTGTGGTCGTTGTCGTAGAATGGGATTAAATATGGCTCGGTGCGTGGGTAAAGTAGAGCTGTTGAGGTTATAATATTCTGAAACCATTGTGACACATCTGAACCAATAAAGTTAATTTATTGTTCGTAATACGTTACATTTCTCTACCAATTTTTCCCTAACTTTCTCTCTGTATGTATTCATACATATTCATGTATGTGTGTATTTGTAAATGTATGAACATATGTACATATATCACGACTACATATATATATATATATATATATATATATATATATATATATAATATATATACAATTCTGTAAATAATAATAATGTTTTTTTATGAACTCAAAGCTTATAGCGATCATCGTGCAAATGATGAAAGAAAATAGTCTACTAATAGATCATATAAGACCTCGACAGAATAAAAAAAGCTTTCTCGTACACGTGTGACTCGAACAAACGTCGCTTCGTTAACGCGACTAAGCCCGTTACCGATTACACCTGAGAATCAGCCAGCTCCTTTCTGTCAAATTTAAGAACTATATTAGTTCGTAGTTGTTTTTGTAAACAAACTTTACGTACTTTCGGTGCGAATGGTTTTGTATATATGTATACTGCATATACACCTATTTTCGAAACATTGTTTACAAAATAATAGCTGATCATTTGCGAAGGAGCGTGACTCGGGCAACACAAACACACACACACGCATTGCATACATGTGTTTTCTACGCATACATGTTCGTGTGTGCGTGTGACTGAAGACATTCACACATAAATACATATATAACAACCCCTACGAAATCTTAAAATCTGTTCACACCCTCCCTTTCTCCCCCACCCCTCTCTCTCCCTGTCTTTACACCGTCGCTTGAAGTGGACTTAGCTCATATTTGCAATTGGCGTATTTCTTCGACTTGAAAAATGTTTAACAGTTATGGCACAATGTTATTTTTACTGGTATTCACTGCTGCCTTGGGAGAAAATAATTTGTCGAAAATACAGCTAGGATCGTAACGAATGTCCACCTAAAATTTGAGCGACATGCATCCTAATTTGTGAACGTGCATAATTTACATTCACGCACACACACACACACACACTCATCATGCCTTTATATATATACAGATATATATATATATATATATATATATATATACATATATATATATATATATATATATATATATATATATACATATATATATATATATATACATATATATATATATACATATATATATCATATATATACATATATATACATATATATATATATATACATATATATACATACATATATATATATATGTATATATATATATATACATATATACTTATACATATATACACACATATACACATACACATATATATACATACATATATATGTATAATTTATAGATATGAATTTTGTGTGTATATCGGCGTACATTTGTATTGCTGCGTTTGCATATATGTATGAATACGTGTATTAATCTGACTATGTGCGCATTTATGATTAGCTTTCCTTGGGAAAGTCACACCTGAGTTATCAAGAGATTTGTTGACAAGGAATATAGATTTATCAATGCTTTTTTTAGCAATGCTTCAGCGTTCAGATAATAGATAAGGTAAGATACATTGCATAATCGAGCGATGACGTCAAAATAGCTATAAACAGACACCCTACGTTCAGAATTGTTAAATCATTGATGTTGCATTAGTTGTTGTCGATGTTCTGGCTACTTGACCCCATTTTTATCTCCACTTGGCATTCCAAACATGTCGACCTCATACTTTTAAGGGAATTTATTACTATGCTTTCAAATATGACCTTGGAATAATAAAACTGCATCTGCGGTTTTACAGGATTTTATCTCTCCCTAAACACTCTCTTCACTAGATCTCTCACTCCCTACCTCTCTCCCTATGATATATACATCCATAAATATACATACACACATATACATTCACACATATATAAGTGTATGGTGCATTATATATGATTGCGTGTATACATACATGTATAAGTGGGTGCCTACGTATCTCTGCATCATTGTTAAATGCTTATTTATGAAAACAAGGTTACAACATACAGATTGACAGCATAAAGTAATAAAGACGTTTAGTACATCGAGAAGTTCAGTATGACATAGTATGTCCCTTGTAAGGCATGACGCGGCTCCTCTTTGTACAACTCCGATGTTGAAGTATATTTACTTTGTCTTCGGTCCAGGGAACAGAGTTGTTATTATTTCAATCTCTCCCAGTAGCAGAACTGTTTCAGTGACTGAGACATCTTGATGAAGCAATGATGAATTACCTCGAGTCCCGCTACTGCTATTACACTGTGGTGTGACCATAGTTAAGCGTAGCATTCTAGCATTCCAGACAGTAGAGGCCTAGTGTCGTTCATGGAACCAGCATAATTGCCTGTTCCCTGGGCATGTATCACACACATATATATATATATATATATATATCACGTGACCGACCAGACCATCAGATGTTGTTACACATCGCTGGTCACAATGCGTTCGCATTATTTTAGCCTTCGAATGACGCCACCCCACTGGCTAAGCGAGCAGGCCAATAGAAGAAAGAGTGGGAGAAAGAGTGGTGAAAGAGTACAGCAAGGATCACCCCCCCCCCTGCCGGAGCCTCGTGGAGCTTTTAGGTGTTTCGCTCAATAAACACTCACAACGCCCGGTCTGGGAATCGAATCCGCGAACCTGCGACCGCAAGTCCGCTGCCCTAACCACTAGGCCATTGCGCCTCCACATATATATATATATATATCATTTATGTATGTATGTATATATGTATGTATATATGTATGTATGTATGTATGTATGGATGGATGGATGGATGGATGGATGGATGGATGGATGGATGGATGGATGTATGCATACATGTATATTTAGTGAAATGGGGGTTCAGTAAAATGAAGTACTAATCATCTATTGACACGAATGTTTCTTCTGAGGCCTGCTAGTGGCTTAATTATTTCCCATCAACATCAGTAGGAGCAACATTGTGAAGCTCGTCGCGAATAGGCTGATGGAAAAGCTCAGTTTTCTTGATGCTGGTGGTCAGACCAAAAGCCTTCGATGTAGGCGTGACGTTGTTTAGAATTCATTGCATGTCCTGAAGATTGTATGCTACAATTGCATAACCGTCTACGAAGAGCAGGTCTCGAACTGTCTACACTAAAGTCTTAGTTTTTCCGTTGAAGCGCTGTTGGTTGAACAAGCCACGACCAGTTCTGTACTCAAATTTTATTCCTTTTTGAACACACTTGAACGTTGTTTCCAACATGACAAGAAATACATATATATATATATATATACATATATATATATATATATATAATATATATATATAGGCAAAAATAAAAATTTGAAAGGTCGAGACCCTTTAAGCAAATATAAATGTGTGTGTCCGTAGAGAGAGAGTGTGAGAGAGAAAGAGAAAGAGACAGAAAAAAAGCATTGGCGTGGCTGTATGGTAAGAAGCTTGCTTTCCAATCACATGGTTCCGTGTTCAGTCCCACTGCGTGGCATCTTGGGCGAGTGTCTTCTACTATAGCATCGAGCAGACAAACATTAAGTGGATTTGCTAGATGGAATCTGAAAGAAGCTCGTCGTATGTGTGTGTGTACATATATACGTACATGTATGTATGTATATGCATATGTGTATACATATATATATAGGTATGTATATATATCATTTATGCACAAAGGTGCACTGAAGGTGCACTTAGCTCTGGTTAACAGAAAATATAGAAGGATCAGTTAAGTTTTTATTCAATATATTCCACTCGCAGATGAAAACACTTATTGCAGCGGTCCTTCTAAGCGCTGTAAAAGAACTCGGAAGGTTGCGCCTCCAGCCATGCCCTTCGCGACACCCTTAAAGCTAGCATGTCTTCGTGTGTGTATATACAGTAATCCCTCGATTGTCGCGGGTGTTACGATCTAAACCCTCCCGGAGTAGAAACAGTACTGTATATTATTTATTATTATTTTCATAATTTGTATGCATTTATTTTTTATAAATGCAAAACAACACGGCGGATTCGACGTGAGCTTAAATAATAACCAGTGATATGACGAAGGATTAAACTGCATGTATGTATATATATATATCATTCAAAATGTGACCGCGTGTGTACCGTTGGCGATTTTTCTTCCTGACTTCCCTTCTCTGGATCTTTCCTTCTCATATGTTTCCGACGAAGAGCTCCGCTCGAAGCGTTAAACCCTCCTTCTTCCTTTCCTTCCAGAGCGTCCAATAATACTATATTTGTTCCACGTCCTAGCGTTGTTGTGTTTTCTCTTTGTGTTTTCATGTTTGGATTAACTATATATATATATTATATATATATATATATATATATATATATATATATGTATATATATGTATATATATATATATATAATATATATATATATATATATATATATATATATATGTATATATATATATATATATATATATATATATATATATATATATATATGTGTGTGTGTGTGTATATATATATATATATATACATATATATATATATATATATATCGTTAATCAAATATATTCAATGAGAATATACTGAATTCTTTAATATGTGCTCTTGGTAGGGAAATATCTAAAGCCTTAAAGTACTTAGACATTTATTAAGAGCGATTGTATATGATATTTTAAAATAAGTGCAGGAAAATTACATCAAAAAATCATCACAACAGATATAAATTCAAAATAATATTGTATTAATAGATAGATGTATAAATATATTAGATAAATGTATAGATATATATATTTATATATACCCAAATCATTATAGTAAGTTGTACTTCACTCACATCCTCATGTTTGTTATTTTTACTCCTATTCTTTTGATGCCCTTTTCAAAAAGGACAAACACAATGTACCTACTGTTAACTGTATCTTATATGTATTAGCCCTCCCAACCACTTAGACCCTCTAAAAAAGCCTAGAGGCACATTCATCGTCCAAACTTTATCTGCCCATTTCTACTGAACACTGAAAAGATGGAGATAGCATGGAGGATTTCTTTGCCTCTTGGCAGAAACGGCCGTAAGGAACTAGCATCTACTGACAATCTGATCTTTTACTCTTTTCTGTCATATTAGTACATGTGTATGCAATATATGGTTAATACATGTGTATGTATGTTTATCTAATACATTCTAATACGTTGGAATAAATAGACATACTAGAATGTCTACTGGCTGATGTATGTCGTTTTTATATCCTCTCCATTTTCTTATTTGCGGTATAAATTAAGGGTAAACCACTTTTTACCACCGCCCATATATAACACTCAATTGCGAGCTTGCCACGCAATAGCTAGCACTTGGGTATGAATAATTGTGTACACTACCAGCAGTATATTGGATAGGTACTATCCCTTAGTTGGTTGATTTCCCAACCTCTAATGCACAGGAATATATTTATATATACATCTGTTAATACAATATTATTTTGAAATTTTCCTGCATTTAGTTTATAGGGTAAAGACCCCCTTCGGTCATGAATGACCATGGGATTGCACCTAGAAAGTTACCCTCCTAGACACAAGTCCGGGCAAGGTTGTTTATGGAAGACCAGCAGTCGCCCATGCATACCAGCCTCCCCTCTCCACACCACCAGTGTTATCCAAGGGAAAGACAAAGATCGATACAGCTTGGCACCAGTGACGTCGCAACTCATTTCTACAGCTGAGTGAACTGGAGCAACGTGAAATAAAGTGCCTTGCTCAAGAACACAACACGCAGCCCGGTCCGGGATTCGAGCTCACAACCTCACGATCGTAAGCTCGACGCTCTAACCACTGAGCCATGCGCTTTTACATACATACATACATACATACATACATACATACATACATACATACATACATAGATAGATAGATAGATAGATAGATAGATAGATAGATAGATAGATAGATAGATAGATAGATAGATAGATAGATAGATAGATAGATAGATAGATGTGTGGTAAGTAGCTTGTTTACCAACCACATGGTTCCGGGTTCAGTCCCACTGCGTTGCACCTTGGGCAAGTGTTTTCTGCTATAGCATCGGGCCGATAAAGTCTTGTGTGTAGATTTAGCAGACGGAAACTGAAAGAAGCCCGCCGTATATATGTATATATATATGCGTGTGTGTGTTTGTGTGTCTGTGTTTGTCCCCCTAGCATTGCTTGACAACCGATGCTGGTGTGTTTATGTCCCCGTTACTTAGCGGTTCGGCAAAAACGACCGATAGGATAAGTACTGGGCTTACAAAAGAATAAGTCCCGGGGTCGAGTTTCTCGATTAAAGGCGGTGCTCCAGCATGGCCGCAGTCAAATGACTGAAACAAGTAAAAGAGTAAAAGAATATATATATATATATATATATATATATATATATATATATATATATATATATATACATGTATATATATATATATGTATGTATATGTGTGTGTGTATATATATATGTATATATATATAACATGTATATATATATGTATGTATATGTGTGTGTGTATATATATAATATATATATACGCACACATGCACATAGAGAGAGATTGAGGGAGAGAGAGAAGTGGTAGCAGTGACTCCCTTTTTGTCTTTTTCACAGCATATTGTACTTTAATTTATAATGCTCCAATATATTTAGGGAGACCAATGACTTGTATATTATACTTGATATTGATATAATCAGTTTTTCAAACACTTTTTTGCATTTCCATAATTTATCTTTTCACCATCTTATAGCAAAGCGCTAAAAATCTTATCTCAACCTTAGTAGCCTTCAATATCAGCTAGAAAGGAAACAAATCTAACGAAAACAAGGAAAATTGTTAACAATTTTTTTTAATAAAATCTCATTTTTCCATTAGAGCCCAAAAACTTCCTGCTATAATTCTGAATATGGCGTGACAAGAATTTCTCATATAAACACACTGCCAATAAAATATTCAATATGATGTAGGAAAAAGGATTCGAAAAAGGATTCGATGTTCACTTTGCCAGTTACAGGCACTAATTTTCGCCAACACAATTCAAATTTTGAACCTGTTTATCTACCGCTCCAGCATGTTTTTGAAAGTCTACTAGAAAATTTGACAAGGGAACGAATATAAGGGTTTCTTTAAGGATAAAACGTGGGGAATCTGTTCTTTTAAGGCGTTCAGAAATGAATGGCTTAGAGTTATGGGGTAAGAGACGTGATGCTTAAATACATCCCGAATGAAAGATGTAGTAACGTGTTTTTTTTCAGGGGGGCAAAGATTGTCGTAGCTGTAGCACGCGGAGGAGATTTAGTGAGACAAATGTATATTGGTTTAAAGTGTATAATGGTGAACCAGTTCATTATTACTGCAGTCAGATAATCTGGTGATTATTCGATCATCCTTTGTTTTTGCTAAACTGCTAAATTACGGGAATCTAAGCAAACCAATACCTATTTCTTTACTACCCACTAGGGGCTAAATATAGAGAGGACAAACAAGGACAGACAAACGGATTAAGTCGATTATATCGACCCCAGTGCGTAGCTGGTACTTATTTAATCGACCCCGAAAGGATGAAAGGCAAAGTCGACCTCGGCGGAATTTGAACTCAGAACGTAGTAGCAGACGAAATACTATTAAGCATTTCACCCGGCGTGCTAACGTTTCCGCCAGCTTGCCGCCTAAGCAAACCAATACCCGTGGTCAAGTGGTGGTGGCGTAAACAATAACAAGCTGAAAAACAAGCACATATAAAAACACCACACATGCACAAGCACGCACGCTCACATACATATGTGTATATGTGTGTGTGTGTGTGTGTGGGTGTATAGGTCTAGCGTAAGAAGTATATTTCCCAACATCATGTTTACGGGTTCAGTGCTCATATGTAGCATCTTGGACATGTGTCTTCTACAATAGCCCCGGGTCGACCAAAACCTTGTATGTGGATTTGGTAGACAGACACAAACACACACACATACACACATATATATATATATATATATATATATATATGTGTGTGTGAGTATGTGCGTGCGTACGTGCGTACGTGTGCATGGGTGTGTGGTGTTTGTATATATGCGTGTTTTTCATCTTGTTATTGTTTACGCCACCACCACTTGATGGCCGGTATTGGTTTGTTTATATTCCCGTAATTTAGCGGCTGGGCGAAAACCCTTGAGCTATATTCTCCTGTATAACCGCAAAACTGTATCATACCAGCTTCGACGCAATATTAAATCAAAAACTTATAATGATTTTTTAAAAATTGAGTCATGATTAGCGAAGCGAAACCGGTCGACTCTGTACATATTGTCATGGATGAAATAATCTTTATCTACACAAACAAGATTTCTGTGCTTTTTCACCTTAAATCTTATTTAAATATATATAGATATATATATATAGAGAGAGAGAGATAGATAGATAGATAGATAGATAGATAGATAGATAGATAGATAGATAGATAGATAGATAGATAGATAGATAGATAGATAGATAGATAGACAGACAGACAGACAGACAGACAGATAGATTGGTAGATAGATATATAGATAGATACATACATACATACATGTTATACTCATATGTCTATGGTGAGTTATTTTATTATTAAGAGTGTTTAATATATTTATGTGCGCATGAATGATTATGCCTGTATCAGTATACATATGCAATACGTATGCATCAACATCCAAGCTTTGCATAAAAACTTTTATACTAGTAAATAACGTTTATGTTACGCGTGAATATGTAACCTTGTGTTTTTATGTCAATATGCATACGTGCGCTTGCGTGAATATATGAGAGCGTGGTTTTTTGTGCTTATGCAGTGCAGTATCTAAATGTATCTGTGTGTATACACAACCGTAGAATACGGGTAAAAATCTAGTTACAGATTATCGAATTGGATGACATCCGTCTAATGAAGATAAAATTAGTCATGAATTATTCGTTCTGCCAATTAACCTCGCATCATATCTTGACATCCGAACGGAAAACGTGCACCGCACCGATAATATGTCCATTTCATACTTGGCTAATAATGTGGGCAGTCATAATTTTAACAAATTTCGTGACAACAATTTTTGTATGCACTCACATACATAAATACATACATAAAGCTACATCATGTGTGTGTATATGTGTGTGTGTATACATTCAGAACGCCGCCTACATGTATATATATATATATATATATATATATATATATATATATATATATATATATATATATATATATATATATATATATATACATTCATATTGGTATCATTATAAACTAGTAAATATGTAAAGTGAAGTCGGAAAATTACAGAGAATGTGAAGGGAAAGAAACATGTGTATAAAAATAAAACGTATTTTCAAGCAAAATTTTGATTTTTAATGGGTATGAATGTTGATTGTAGCTGTAGGTGTTACATGAGATGGAATTTGTAATTGCAAAGCACTTACATATTTTTATAAAAATTTTTGCAGAAATTTATTTGGTCAAAATATTTATAGTTAAGATCTAAAAGGTGCGGTACCGAATCATGTATGAAATGTGTAGATTTAAATGCAAGTTTAATGTCTAAAATATAGAAGCACAAGAAATGTAAGTAAATGTGTTTTGAAATCGGTATCACAGCTGCAGTTAACTACATAGAATGTGTTTAGTAAATAAGATCAAATCATTTATACGGAAAGCCATGGATTGCGTATAAAAAAGAAAAATGCTTCTTTTGAGAATGAATCTGAAAGAGTTAATGATTAAGATTATCCGTAACTCGTTATAGTCGTAATGGTTATGTGAAAACTGATAACACTAGATTTAGGATATAAGACGAAGACGCCGGTCGGCAGACTAATGCCTGAGGATTGCCTCAACTGGCTACTAGCGACAGAAGCCTGAACTACAACGATTCTGATTACTTTTGGATAGCCTTTATCAATATGTAAGGAATAAGTTTCAAATAATCGTAGACATGTGTACCAACAATAATGTAGATGTGAGAACGCGACCCAATTTTGATTCAACCGGGAATAGTCAAGAAAATTTGTTGTCCTAAAAAACAACCTGATACCCCATCGAACAGCACATGAACCAGTGAGATGAAGTTATTGAAGTAACTAAGATGCTGAAGAACTCTTCACCTGGCATCTCATGTTCCACGTCGAAAGCACTGTCAAGGTTGCAGTAAGTAAAAGAAGATTGATTTTTTATTGTTCTGTTTTGCACTTGTATGTGTCTTCCACAGAAAATTAGTGCAACTGAACCGCGATAGTCATGAAAACTGTAGTGTAATTTAGAAAGACGTTTGAGATTTTTAGAAATATTTTTAATGTGATGTAGTGCAAGGAAATTTTATGATAGTTACGAAAGAATCGCGACCTCTTTTTTAAATACAATTTCTTGAAATCTATTTCGGTTTCAACAGTCTTTCATAACTTCAGGATAAGAGGAAAAGCCTGGTTTTGAGAAGTAACTTCAAATTTCCAGTTAATTTAGAATTGAAAATATTTGACACTGAAGATGGGGAATTCATGCCATTTGTGGAATTTCAAAACTCTCAGAATGTTGGTTGTATATTGAGCCGTAGTTATTCGGGATAATGTAAGGAGGTTCTCAATAAACCCTCTATCGATTTAACTGCACGAATCGCTGCTGTTTTCAACATTCGAGGATATGTTGTAGGACCATGGTGATATTGGTGTTGTGCGTAGATGGACTATGACTAAGAGGGTCAAGTATTTCGAGCAAATAAATTAATGAGATCGTAGTTATCTAGATAACTTTGAAGCCGTATTGGTCTGTGCTTCTATTTACAGTTTCTTTTGAAATCGAAGTTTTAATAATATAGCGCGATAGTTAAGTCTTGATCGTTGACTGCCGATCAATTCTCTTTTCATGAAAAGATGCCAGTCTTATCTTGCCATTTAGAACACGTGTTTCGTGAAGCATTTCCACTTTTATATATACTGAAATTTTATAAATAATCAATTTCTTGTCGAACCTTCAACAAAATGATCAAGATATTCTAGATTTTATATAAACTTTCTGTCGTATTAACAATTCTGCCGCAGCTATATCCTACGCGTAATAAATATATTCGTTATTAATATATTCATTCGCATAGTATTTAATCCTCAGTCTAGATCGAGCCAGCACTCCACCGATCCCGAGCCATCAACCGCACCGTAGCTCTCCTACTGTCTTCACGCACTTCCACCGACCGTATTCCACTCTTTCACCCACCACTCGTCCAACCTCCCTCTAATATACAAACCCACCCACAAATTCTGCGTCCCTTATTAGTTGCAACCAGTTTTTCAATCTGAGAGGAACTAAACTCTGTCTTTCTTCAACTGCTCTTTTTCTGTACCCACTGACGAAAGATTGAATCCGAAACGTTGGATATTCCACTGCTCATGGGAAGTTCACTGTACCCCTTTCACTGTTTTCTATATTTTTTATGTCTTGCCGGCGCAGAGCTGCACAAATGTCCTTGTAGTTTGCTTGCTTTTATATATATGCTGAACTATTGAGAAATCTGCAGTTACTCTATCCAGATTACAAGTTTAGGTTTATATACCTGTAATAATTGCACCCTGGGATATGTAACACACTGCCTAAATACCAGTCTTGAGAAAGTAGGCTTCTCAGAAAGGAGAAAGCTAATTCGAAGACTAAAGATTCAATCCATATTCGGAACTGTAAAAATCTGTAAAACTTTCCAGAAGCTTTTCATTTAAATATATATGAGCATGTCTAGATATGTAGCTATATGCATGAGTATACATACATAAAATATAATACATACTTACATATATGCATATATACATGCGTGCATGCATGCATGCATACAAACAAAGATACCGTTTTTGATGTTGAAATTCCAATGAAAGAACCTTGGATCTAAGTTAGAAACCGGTTCTTACTCTATTGGCAAAGAATCTTGAAATAAACTGAATAATGACATACATACATATAACCAGCAAATGGCTATATATCAACAAAATGCCATGCATTTGCTTTATAGATAAAACATAGATTTTCCACCTATGTACAGGTTCGAGATTGCATTACTATGTTAAAACTCGAAGTTTGTATATATTGATTATAAATTTCAGCACAAGGCTAGTAATTTCCTGTGAGAGCATATGTCGACGACATCAACTCCACTGCTCAACTAGTACTTATTTTATAGACCTCGAAAGGATGAACTCTATATATTAAGACGTAATTACCCACGATAAGTTTATCGAATATTCCAGAAGAATGCTTTTCTGTAACGCATATATATATTTCTTTACTACCCACAAGGGGCTAAACACAGAGAGGACAAACAAGGACAGACAAACGGATTAAGTCGATTACATCAACCCCAGTGCGTAACTGGTACTTAATTTATCGACCCCGAAAGGATGAAAGGCAAAGTCGACCTCGGCGGAATTTGAACCCAGAACGTAACGGCAGACGAAATACGGCTACGCATTTCGCCCGGCGTGCTAACGTTTCAGCCAGCTCGCCGCCTTATATGCGTCTGTAACGCATATATAGTTTACCGCTACACACTACCGGGAGAAAATGAAATTATGAAAATATTTTTTTACAAAATCTTGAAAAATTTGAACCATGTGCCAAAGGTAGTTTTAATTTTTATCAAATTATCTAATTTAATATGACATATCCTCATAGCTAGTGGCTGTGTGGTAAGTAGCTTGCTTATCAACCACATTGTTTCGGGTTCAGTCCCACTGCGTGGCACCTCGGGCCGACCAAAACCTTGTGAGTGGATTTGGTAGACGGAAACAGAGAAAAGCCTGTCGTATATGTGTTTATGTGTGTGTGTCTGTGTTCGTCCTCCCACCAACGCTTGACAACCGATGCTGGTGTGTTTACATCCCCGTAACTTAGCGGTTTGGCAAAGACACCGATAAAATAAGTACTAGGCTTACAAATGATAAGTCCTGGGATCGATTTGTTCGACTAATGGTGGTGCTCCAGCATGTCCGCGACCAAAAAAATGAATGAAACAAATAAAAAAAATACAGGCACAGCCCTCAAACGAAAGGTGAACTATAGAAAACAACTAACGAAGAAAATACAACTATGAAGATAAAAAACCCTTTCACTGTAAATCAGTAGAATTGTAAATAACTCGATAAATAATACAAAAACAACCAGTCAAGTATACCTAAAAATCATAACAACCAAAAACTAATTCTTGGGAAGAACAAGAATAGGAAGTTGTGAAAATTGTAATTATTAAATTTGAGAGATTTCTCTATGGGCCAGTGAAAATACCCTCGCCCTACACACAACAATAATTTTATGCCTAGCTAAGTTAGACGTAATGAAATCCGAAAAAAATGTCATGGATATGAACAGAATATATGTAATAGCTGAAGCAGAAGTTACACAAATACCATATGAAAATGCAAAAGAAAGTCGCGAAAGCATTCGAAACAAAGATCATTTCTCTGATTTTACTTTTGCAGCCCCTTGATGCCGTGAAACACAATGCGTCTAAAATGGAATACTGGAATAATTTAGTTGGCGACTTATACCTCCTGGAAATGAGATTTAGAGTAAGGAAAGGAGAAAGTTCTCATGTTATTAGCAATCCGTTAAATATTGAAGTGGTTGTTATGGTTTACTAATGATTATCTATTGAATAAAATTAATATCAAAAATTAACAATTGAAATAAAACGAGACAAATTTATCAGAAATACAATACATAAAAAAAAACAGGAACATCAAATCAAATATTAAGCATGCCACCCTGGAGTATTTCTGCACAATCACAAAGAATTCGTTCTAATTTAGAGCGGCAATGCTTCAGAGGACTAGCAACACAGCTAGACTCCATTTCAGAACGATGTTATGAAAGGCTACATAAAGAAGAACTAGAAACGAAAGCTCCGCGAAAAGCAAGAGAAATACAAGTAGCGAAGAATCAAAATAACATATTGAAATAAAAACAAATAAAGTAAGCGAACGAACTTGAATGAGCATAAATTCTCAAATAGCCAACAGTTACAAAATATGAAGAAGTGGAACGCTCTGTGATGTAATAAAATACTAAATTTATGGTTGCAATATTTGATAAGCATAAAGTGCCAGCAGAGATATTTTATAACATTGTAAAAGAACAGAAAACACTTAGACAAGATGGTCGTTGAGACGGAAAACATTTTAAATAATGTGACTAAAGAAACAGCTGAGCCTAAAGGCAGATAACTTCGCTTACTGCAGTTAAAATAACTTTTTTTAAATATTTTGAAAATAGATAAATACATATTAAGGAGCTATAAATGTAATGTGTTAAGATACTCTTTGTTAGTGGTGTTGGTGCCAATTTCTCTTTTCAGTAGTTAACTATTGCAGTGTCGTCACTGCTCAATAGAATATAACTGCATCTCCTCATCTCCTCTGTCTGTCATTAAAAAAAAAATCGTAAATATAATTTTCAAAAGATGTAAATCGCAGATTAAATAAATCCAATGTTATGTGCGTATGTATTGGTCTTCTTGAAGCCAGAAATATCAAAATACAAAGTAATGAGAGACTAAGAAGAGTTGGTCGGGTAATGAATGAGATGTGAAATAATGAATGAACCTCATTTTTACCTCAGTATTCCAGACAGAATATTTAATTAGATTTTATGTCATAAAGTCTGGGTCTAGTTTCTTAGCCATTTTACTTCATTCCAATCTAAATGAATTCCGCTAAAATTGTTTTTCACACAGAAGATCACAGGCTGCATAGATTTGAACGTTTACTTTATTATCTTATTGATTTATTGAATTATTTTTATTGCAGTTCCCCTAAAATTACCAATGCAACCGACAGATAATTTTCAAAGCTGTAGCGACCACATCGAAATGTATCCTATAGATGTGCACTTGCAGATGCCAGATGAAACAAGACACTAATGTTACAACAGACATTAAAAGTTGCCTTTCTTCTCCGTGGCAATTAATTCAGTCGTATAAATAAATAAATTTTCAACTTTGAAAGTTCATGAAGACAAAAGGAATTACGAAAGACAGATGATAACAGGTTTTTGCAATATTTAATTATACATTTCCATTATCCATTCTATGTGAATTAGCATTGTTTGTATTTTTAAAGCAGAGACGACAATCGGTGTAAACTCTTCGGTCCACCTAACAAGAAATAACAGTATCCTAAATTTATAATACACATACATGGTTGTACAATCACTTATACACACAGAGACACACACAAATATATATATAAATAATATATATGTATATTTATATATGTCTGTATATGTATGTATGTGTATATATATATGTATATATATACATATATATATATATATATATATATATATATATATATACATACATGTATATGTGTGTGTGATTGTAGTATGTGTACATATATGTATGTGCACATATGCACACACACACACGCACACATGCACAGACATACACACACACTCACACGCACACATATATGTATGTATATATATATGTGTGTGTGTGTGTATATATATATATATATATATATATATATATATATATATATATATATGTGTGTGTATCATTGCTATTATCTTAACCTGTCATATGTCCAGGGTTGGCTAAATGCGTTTTTTTTTCCTTCAGTATTTAACTTGCCATCCAATACATAGTCAACAGCTTGCAATAGCCGGTTAAACTATTGCATGTCCAACTGCATCAGATGCCAAGATATTAACATTGTCAAAGTGTAGTACAACGGTTTAGCATTTCTCAAAAGTGTTGTAAGTCCCACATACGACTGTTTTACAAAAATATTTCTGAATGAAAATATCATACATGCATGGATCTACGATTTTATGCAACCAGCAAGATATTATCGTTAAGCTGAAACTGTTGCTAATGTAAAAAGAAATGGAATGGCGATACTAAGTTTCGTTTTCTGAAAAAGCAACGTTTGGGCTTGTGTGTGTCTACATACATACTTATATATTTATATATATATATACAAAAACACATGCACGAACATAAGCTTGTCTTGGTATATAAGTGTTAGTGACTGTACGTTTCTCCTTGAGGATTTATCTTTTAGAGAAAAAAGATGTGGCGAAACACCTGTGTTGCCAGCTGTTAAACGAACCAGTCCGTTGAGATAGATTCGCAGATAGAAAGTTTAGTTGCGTGCTGACTATAAAAGAAGAGTTGCAAGATTTAAATTCCCAGAGTGCTGCAGTTCCAGATACGAACTTTTCGGTAAGACAATGCATGCGGTTCGTAGGGGTGTTATAAAGAGGAAAATTATCGATCATGTTTGAGTTTAGTGTTGGCAAAATTCATACTGTAAGTTCAGAAGCGAAAGAAATGGAAAACAAATTTACGCTAGCTTCTGTTGTTGCTTTGCTTCAGATCTAATCGTATCTAGCTTAGACGACTGTAAATCGAAATAGTTTATTCAGAATATGTTTTCCAATAACTTTCTGGCGGTTTTTTGTTGGAAGATGATAAAGTAGGATTTTAGAAAACTCGAGCTTTCTAGCCGTTTAATCGACCTTGTAGAGGTTCCCTTGGTTATACGTCTATACCGCTGTATTATTTTACATTTCAGCGGCAAATGTTATAAAAACAATTCTCAACTATATAGGAGGACGATAATTAACTGAACCAAAAGCTTAGGTGATATGGTGACTTGTCAGTGATAGGAATAATTCCTGCTACTGTTGCTTTTACTGTTGTTTAGTTTTGAGATCTACCGTGCTAAGCTACACACTTAATAATAGATGATTAAATCGAGAATTATTTTTCAATGAGTACCTTGAATATCTTCAATTGAAACAAAGAGGTGGTCGTGGCTGCAACGCCTTGAGCAACAACACAACAAACAAAATTTGGATGATTTCTGTTACAACACCTTTTTAGGAAGGGTTTGATCAGTCTGCTATGACCTTGGGCAAAATCGTTACAATTGTTGTTACCAAATAAACGTCAGTTTCCTTCTGATAGTTACAGCTCGAGCTTTATCATCTAGTGATATTACAGTCTAGCTGTCTGTCACAATGTCTCAAGCAAGCCGTCCAAGGCATGAACAATATCTAAATATACACAAGTATTTAAACTATAATAAAAAAATTTCTGTCAAGTATTTTCTCACATTAAAGCGACAGAATGATATTTGAATGTTGTTTTGGCAATGTTATTATATATGTTAAGTTGATATGTCTGAACGTCAAAGTTTATAATGACATTTGTTGTAAGTTAGAATATTGTTGTTCATATTACCGTTTAGTCCATGCTATATGTGATCGAACGACATATGTTCAAAGACATAGATATCCAACCTATTAATATTCTATTTTTGAATGCCATTACAATATCTAATCTGCCGTATTTTCTTAAATTTGGAATGAAACTATTTGGGATGTGCTGGACTGTTATGCATAGCATATTGGAAGCTACAAACTAACCTACTAAGTGACTCATAAATAGAGAGAACGTTGAGCTTGTGTTTTGTTGTTTTTCTATGCATATGTAGTGATTGTGTATTGAAAAATGTTTCTTTTCATAGAGGGAGAGAAAATCGTTTCTATGATGTCTGCATGCAATATAAGAAGGACTGTGGGGTACTATGAATAGATTGGTGATTTTATTTGAAATTGTTATATTTCGGAATACCAGTTTAGCCAATAAAAACACACGCACTATATATTTGGTGTTATTTTGCTTCAGTGTTTTTTGTTTTTTACATTAATCTTAATCTTATTTCGGCCAGAGTTCTTTCGTCATGTTCCTGTGACCGCATCAGTGGTCCTTTGTTTTCTTCTTTCTTATTTGTGTCTCTCCTTACTAACGGTTAGTAAGGAGAGACACAAATAAGAAAAAAGAAAACAAAGGACCACTGATGCTGTCACAGGAGTGTGACGAAAGAACTCTGGCCGAAATAAGATTAATGTAAAAAACAAATAACACTGAAGCAAAATAACACCAAATATATAGTGCGTGTGTTTTTATTGGCTAAACTGGCAATATGACCATTCCGAAATATAACAATATCTGTTTCAACACACGACTTCACATAAAAAATCTTGCACAACAAATATTTATTTGAAATGTAAACGAGAAACTCATTAAAATAGAGATGGTATGAGTGCAAGAACGATCAGAAACTTGAGGTTTAATAGGTTTAATAGGTTTAGATGTTTGGGATCAGGAAGAAAAGCCCACGGAAGGCAAGAGACATCCGATGAAAAATGAATTGAGTGGCTCTTTAAGGTACGTTCACTATCAAACATTTTCTTCATATCAAGTGTAAAGATATTTTCTCAGTAAAATCTATGGTGAGGAAGAATGTTTCTTATACTCTCTCTTTACTCTCTTTTACTTGTTTCAGTCATTTGACTGCGGCCATGCTGGAGCACCGCCTTTAGTCGAGCAAATCGACCCCAGGACTTATTCTTTGTAAGCCCAGTACTTATTCTATCGGTCTCTTTTGCCGAACCGCTAAGTGACGGGGACGTAAACACACCAGCATCGGTTGTCAAGCAATGATAGGGGGACAAACACAGACACACAAACACACACACACACACATATATATACATATGTACGACAGGCTTCTTTCAGTTTCCGTCTACCAAATCCACTCACAAAGGCATTGGTCGGCCCGGCGCTATAGCAGAAGACACTTGCCCAAGATGCCACGTAGTGGGACTGCACCCGGAACCATGTGGTTGGTTAGCAAGCTACTTACCACACAGCCAGAGGGAAATTAGATTACAACTGATAAAGGACTCATTGTTTACAAATATATTCTTTACTCTTGAGGCATTGGAGGTGAGACCGATGATTAGGCAATTAGTACGGTAAGTAAGATAGGAGAAATTTCCAGACTGAATATTGCAAAATATTGAAAGAAAGAAACTTTGAGCAAACGCATTTTGAATGAGGCAGAATGAGGCACAGTAGCATTTAGATGATCAGATGAGAATGATGATATAAGCCGTTTTCTTTGGATGTAGGACATAAATTGCTAGATAATCTCTAGTGTTGAGATACAATAATCAGAGACTATATGTTTGTTATTTCCAGCAGATATTTATATATATATATATATATATATATATATATATATATATATATATATATGTGTGTGTGTGTGTGTGTGTATATCTTTTACTCTTTTACTTGTTTCAGTCATTTGAGTGCGGGCATGCTGAAGCACCTCCTTTAGTCGAGCAAATCGACCACATGACTTATTCTTTGGTAGCCCAGTACTTATTCTATCGGTCTCTTCAGCCGAACCACTAAGTTACGGGTACGTAAACACAGACACACAAACATATACACACACATACACACACACACACACACACATATATATATATATATATATATATATATATATATATATATATATATATATACATGAAATATTTCAGTTGAATTATGTACTTAATTTGAAGCACCAAGTTTGTCCGGTATTTCCGCACACCTCGAATAAAAGAGCAAATAAGGAACAAGGATGTCCAGGTATCAGTGCATTACGGCCTTTTCAAGCGGCTCTATTGAATCGATCTATGCAAACATTACATACGGCCATATAGATTTCCAACATGCAGATATACTCCGTTATAATTTTTTAGCAAATGTTTCATCAGTACTGTAGACTAAATGCGTTGCTTTTTGCCATTATTGTAGCAGAATGAGTTTAGGGGGGAAATATCTAAAGATGTCTAAAGCCTATAATTTCGAGTGGCAAAAATAAAATAATGGGGGTCAAGAAAAAGTAATGGTAATATAGTTACATTCAACTTTATCCTTATCACATTCAAAAGACTTAATGCAGCAAGTAATCTATATCCCTTTAGAATTAAAACCATTGTTTAAGTTTTTGTTGTTGGTCGGTAATTAATGTCAGATACTCTTCCCAACCACTATTTCACTATGACCATAAAATTAGCCATACCTACACGAAAGAATATGTCTCAGAAGATACTAGCAAGGTAATGAAATATAGAGACAAGGTGATAACCATAAAGAGGAAGGGCAATGGTGATAAAACATATGATTAGCAACTAAAAAGGACGTAAAATGGAAAACAGAGGAAGTCACGTTGACCTCCTTTGACAACCGTGGGAATTAAAAATAAGGGGAAAAAGTATTACATTAGGCTTTACATATTTTCTCCTTAAATTCATTCTGCTACGATAATAGCAAAAAGAAGCGGTGTAGTTTAGTTTCAAGTACTGATGAAAAATTTACTAAAAATTATAAGGGAGTATCGTGTAGGTTGGAAATCTATATGGTCGTACGCGTCTGAGGAGAACGGCCTATTTAAAATTGATGTAATGTTTGCATTGATCGATTAAATGGAGCCTCTTGAAACGGCCGTAATGCATTAATACCTGGATAACCTAGTTACTTATTTACTTTATATACATATGTGTGTGTGTGTGTGTGTGTGTGTGTGTGTGTGTGTACGTATGCTTAAATATATGAACGTTTGTATAAAAGTATGTAGGCATGTTTTGTGTATATAGTTATGCATGTACATGCGTCGGATTAAAAATAAAATTCTGACTGATATACAACAGTTAAAAGTGGAAACATATAGTTTCAGACTTTATAATAAAAATCAACCCGCGGTAGCAATCAAGAAAGGAAACTTAGACCAGATTCTTAATTCGTTCTCATTTTCATATTCGCTGCACGTATCTGTTCACCACCTCCTATAACAGACTCTTTTTTTAAACATATAAACGCATTTGACGTTCAATCCGTCTTTACCTATAATTAAAATGAAATATAATTTGATTTATTTATTTAGGCCTTAGACAATAAGAATGCTAGGAACTAAGTTTGGGTTACTTTCAAATAATCTAAATGAATCAGTCGAAAATAACCAGTTTCTGTATTAGATTAACGAGGGAAATTTTGAGCAAAATAGTCTTGATTTTAGCCTTAAGTCATTTCAGTTTAGAAAACAAAAATATGTGAGCATGCAAAATAAATCCAAAATAGACACGCGCAAGAGTTGAAAACCAATGTTCAGTGTTTTGCGCATCTGATTGATTGGTTAGGTTGTATTATCAGATGATTTATATTTTTGCGGTAATTATACTTCGACATCATAAAACGAAATTTGTCTTCGGTTCCCAGAGGCTTATCCTTTCATTTCACATGTACGCGAAGCTGATGTATATATGTACAAAACACACACACACACACACACGCACACACACACACGCATACGGAGAGAAAGAGACATGGATAGATAGATACATATATACATACATAATATATATACATACATAATATATATATATATATATATATATATATATATATATATATATATATATATATATCCAAATATACATATAAACACACACACTCACACACATACATATATATATATATACAATATATACGTGTGTATGTGTTTGAGTGTTTGCGTGTGTCAATGCATGTATGTATGCATGTATGTATGCATGTCAATGCATGTATGTATGTAAATATGTATGTATGTATGAATGTATGTATGTATGTATAAGTATTAAATCATTCCATTTCTATTGACAAAAAAAAAACGACACGCAGCATAAATTAATATATATGTATTTTAGAAAAACAGTGCTAAATCATTTACGAATGCAGTGCCTGTAACAGCAGGCGATCAGAGAAGATATATATTTGTAAATTGCATGTTATGAATTAAAGATTACTATTGGATTTTCAAAGAGTGGCCCGCAATATTTTATACTATAGTTCTAACTTAATGTAAATTTGCTATTGCATTAAATTATAAAACGTATTGAGCACAATGACAGACCAGGTGTGAAAATTCTTTTTTTTCGTTCCTGTGAGAGACTTTTAATGATATTTCTATTCAGCTTGCATGTTTCTTTTAACGTTGGTATTAGATTCAGATATCATAAACACATAAATGCAGTATTCTCCAACTAAAGAAGCACTACTTTAAAAAAATCACCAAATTTCAATACTACGTGTTGATTTTAATGATTGAAACATATCATTTCCATATAGAAATATAACTTTGTTCTCTTCTAATAAAGGCATTGCAAACGTGTATGATTTACGATGTGAGCTCAAATTTCACCGCCGTTGGCTTTAACTCCCATCATTTCAGCATCGATAAAATAAGTACCAGTTGAATACGGAGGTTCATGTAATCAAATTTCCTCATCTACCGTAATTGCTGGTCTAGTGCAAAAATTTGAACACATTATTAACATTATGAGGGTGAGCTGATAGAATCGTTACTGCGCCAGAAAAAATGTTTAGAAGCATTTCTTCCGATTTTACGTTTTAAATTCAAATTGCGCCGAGGTCGACTTTGCCTTTCTTCCTTTCGGGGTCGGTTAAGTAAGTAGCAGTGAAACACTGGGGTCGATGTAATCCACTAGTCCCCTACCCACAAATTTGAGGCTTGTGCATGTAGTAGAAAGGGTTATTGTTATTATTACTTTCATACACACACAACAAATTAGACTGTTGGAAAAGAAAAATCCTAAAATCGGGATACAAGTAACCTCAGATGCCAAGAACCTTCCTAAGTATACCAGTTGTCTGTAATAACATTATTATTGTTATTATTATTACTATTATTTTTATTTTTATTTTTATTTTTATTTTTATTTTTATTTTTATTATTATTATTATTATCATTATTATTTCTTTTTATCACAGGTTTTGTTGGAGTACCTAGAGTCTTATATGCGCTGTGGGCCTGCTACCTGCAGCCTATGGTACCATGCTATCCAATCTTTGCAGCTATCTAACACGTTGCTGATTATTCTGGCCGTGCCAAGGAGGCAAACCTTTTGTAACAACAGATCTACTAGACACCCTATGTCAGTTTCCTATATATTCCCCTTGATGACTTCTGAAGCTTTATCATATTGGATTAAGTACTTAACAGTGAGTGTTTTTTTGTTTTTTGTTCGTCCTTACGTTCTGAGTTCACATTCCACCGAAGTCGATCTTGCCTTTGATCCTTTCGAAGTTTATAAAATAAATATCATTCAAGGGCTGGGTTCGATTGTAATCGACTGGTCGCCTCTCCCAAAATTTCAAGGCAAAGATATAGTCACATCTAGGATGATGCATTCCTTTTTCCTTTTCCAGGGTCATAATACCTGGTCCCTTGGCATGTATTTTGCGATCAGTTTATACATTAACATCCCATAAAATCTTATTATTATTATTATCATTGTTGTTATTGTTCATGGTGAGCATGATTGCTTTCCTTTCGGGTTACAACCAGTTTTCTTAGATATGGAGGTCATTTCTTATAATCCTTACTGTTTTGAATAAAGCAAATTTCTGAATTAATGCAATTCTGGTTGTTACACCAATCTCAATATGGGAATTGTTAATTCTCATAGTGACGGCACTTATAAAAAAATGGCTATACACTGGTATTTCCTGATATCTCCTGTTCTTTGACCGCTACCTTTATATCCGAAGATATAGTCACATCTAGGATGATGCATTCCTTTTTTCTTTTCCAGGGTCATAATACCTGGTCCCCTGGCATGTATTTTGCGATCAGTTTATACATTAACATCCCATAAAATCTTATATTGGTCGTTCTCTATTACACTTTCTGGTTGGTGTTCGTACACTTTTCTTCCTACTTCAAATTCTCTTTGCCGTAATATGTCCCAGTGTAGTGCCTTGATCACGCAGTCCTATCTGTGTCTATATTCCTTCTGTGCCTAAGAACTACAGGAACTTATGTGCATAATGGACTCCTCTTTATGATTACATACACTGAACTTTGTACTTTTCGCTGTTTTTTCTATTTTGGCCTTAATGATATTTGTCTCAATGACTCGGTTTGAGAAGACATTATAAATCCTTCTACTTCTTTCTTAACGTCTCCATACTCTGGCCATCCTCAGCATTCCTCTGCGGTGACATCCCGTGTTGTCTGAGATTCTGAGTGTGTAGTTCTTTTCTTTTCTTTTATTATTATTATTATGATTATCATCATCATCATCATCATCATCATTATTATTATTATTATTATTATTATTATCATTATTTATGGTTTCCTTTATTATTACTTTATTTCAGTTGTCTTACTACCGGGCATCCTCCGGAGACCAAGAGTAGCAAGGGCACTTTTATTTTGCTATGCAGGGAGTTGTTTAATATACTTCTCAGCTCCCTTGTTTTTTGTTCCCAACGCACCAATTACTACTTGTATTAACATTGTACTAAGCTTCCCCATTTTTATGATTTCAATTTACAGATCTTTATAGTGAGAAAACCTTTTCGTATTCTTTTCTTGAGACATTTTGGTTTGATCTTGTGGGACAGACATTCTTACTAGCAGGCAAGTTGCTCTGATGTAGTCCTAGATCACATTGTCTGGTCGATTGGAGTCAATTTTTCTATCTGTGTGTATTGGAAAGTTCCAAAGGATGGTGGCGCCCCCGCTATTTACTTCATCCTCTAGATGGTTACTGTACAACTTATCCTGACCCGTTTTCCGTGGCTGGATCACCGCAATGTACAGCGACATCTGCTCGCTAGTTTGTGCGTAACTGCACGCCACTGCACACCACTGGCTCAAGAGGCACTACTGCAGAAACTGGAGGCGTTGAGAAGCATCTCACGGGAACTAGGTTGTGAGAGAACTGTGTCAGCATAGGCAGACGATGTAACCGTCATAGGCACAAAGACCTAGTCGGTACTGCTCTAAAAGAGTACGACGCGGTGACAGGAGCAATGATTAACCGAGTCAATTTAACTAAGTCAATTGGTTTACAACTCGGCACCAATAGAAGTAGGTCCATGCTGTCCAATAACATCGTGGGACGCTGGACGTGGGTGGGGACCGGTTAAATCGCTCGGAGTCTAGTTAGATTCGGATATCCAAAGGGAGAAGAATGAGGTGACGAGCAGAGTAGTTACTTTCACCTATACTTGGGCCGATAGAAAGCTATTCCTAAAAGATCGGACAGAGGTGGTAATTTCTTATATTGTCTCCGTTATATATTATTCTCATGTCTTGCCCTAGTTTACGTCTGACCCAACTGGAGCGGACACTATTCCACTTTCTGTGGAAAGGACGCGTTCCACTGGTCAGGCGTTCCATTTCCAGCTAACACTTGCTGAATGGAGGACGGGGCATTCCGTGGCTAATGATGCGCAAACATGTGCTGAGGTTGCCTTGTTGGCGAGTAGATGTGGTCGTCGTTTGTCACACGATTTTCTACGGCTCATGTCTATAACTGAGCTGCAGTTCTAGGTCAAGCTTAGACAGAGTCAGAGTGCCTTGCACCCAATTAGGCGCTCATAGTCCTCAGTCAGTTTGGCAATGCGGTCGATGGAAGTTCCACTCTGGCGTTCTATGGAACATTAGTGGCAGGCAAGTGCGACGACGTTCTAGGGGAGACTCTGGGCGTTGACTAGAATCATCTGGCTGTTCTGTTCCGGAAGGCTTTTGGGCTGGGGCCTATGGATAGTTTCCACAATTCGAAAGAGGTTGTCTGGTGGACCAGATTCAGAGTTTTTTTTTATACTACATGCATACTTACAGCTACAGACTCGCTGGAAATATTGAAGCTACGGCTGTATAGAAATTTGATATTCATATAATGTTTAAATTTATAAATGATCTTTCGAAGGGCCATCGACAGTAATTCCGAAATAGAAACGTTATCGCTAAGCTCGTGTTAACAACATGCAAAAGTTATTTGGGAGTCGTAGACATAATAAAATTAAACACAGGAAGAAATATTACCAAGATAAACCAAATGATATTTATAGTAGCCTTAGTAATTACAAAGGGAAGTGAGTTTTCCTTCACATAAAAAATATCGAAACCTAAGTAATCAATATTAAAGTCAAAGATAAAACAAAAAATTAAGCAAAATATATTTTAATGAAAGGAGATGAATGGGAAAGTGGAGAGATAAATACTAGAGATATCAATTTTCTGGCTGAAATATTTTACAGCCTCATATAAACTACTTTCAAAATAGTTTTATAGGCAATTTAAAGAACGGTAAAAAATGTAGTATATAAACAGGAAAATCTAAGAACTACATCCCTAGACCCTCATTAGAGCTTACAAAAGTCGGTTGTAACAGCATCTCTGAGGATAGCTATATGGATAAACACAACTCATTTCTACAAGATCATATGGTTCTAACGACCAGTTATTTATCTATGAAACAATAAATGAAAGAACTATAAAAAGTAAAAGAAGGCTGAGTGAAATGCATAAATTCAGTAATAGGCATGAATATTCTGTCACAATGTACTGCAGCAGATATCATGAGTTGTTTCAACTGGGTGCTGAGCAAAATCCGCAATTTTAAACCAGAGTACAAGACAAAAGTATCCATCATATTTAGAATAGAATACACAGAAGCACTATATTTACCAGAAGCACTGGAAGTACGAGACTGTTACGAAACGAACATTATTCGGTAGGGTTAATCATATAAAAAAAATGAAGCACGAGAAACATACGAATACCTACAAAGCACAAGCAGACAAAATACCGTTTCTTTTCAAAGATGTCACCCCACAAAAAAAAACAGAGACGACTGTGAAATTTATTGAGCAACAATAGAAATCGCTAATGAATACTAAACACTAATGTAAAACACAAAAAGAATCAGGGTTAACGTGATGGCAAAGAGAGAGTAGGAAAGAAGATGCTTTCTGCCAACAAATATAATAGAAATTAGTACTGCCTATCAAGTACACAGTAAGTATAGGATATTCGATAAAACGGAAAATATTCACTGCAGATATTCAACGCATGCAACGTTCATTCGGTTATGTCGAGGAGACACATATGATATTTAAATAAAACTAGAAAAAATTGAATGCTGATTATGTTGATGATGATGATGATGATGATGATGATGATGATGATGATGATGAAAGGGGGAGGAAAATGGAAGGGTCAATTTCAGTTACTAAGTCTCAAAACCAATCAGGGGACAACAAAGAACAGGATACAACACAGTTGGAATTTTGATTCCAACTGTATTGGATCATCTGAAATAAATCTGCACGGTAAAGAAGCTGGACAGGCGGATACCATGCGAAGTGAACGAACATCAAATGACACGTTGTCTTGAAAGCTGCTGTTTTTTAATACTGTGACGGCATAAAAGCGAACCATTTATGTATCGTATTCTTACGTGTGAGGAAAAATGGATTCTTTTCAATGATATCAAGCGTTCTGCATTGTGGTCGGATAGAAACGATGTGCCTTAAACACAATCCAAAAAGGAATATTCACCAAAAACGCTAATGGTGATTGTTTAACGGTCCAGCACTGGTGACATCCACTACATCTTCAATTATATCGGATTTATACATCAACCAGTTGGATGAATCGATGATTGAACTTGCAATTAAACAACCGAGATTGGTCAATAGAGACAGGCCAATTCTCTTGCAAGACAATGCTCGACTACATGTTGGACAAACAACGCTTCTCAAGTTACAGAAACTGAACTTGGAAGAATTCTGCCATCTACCATATTCACCAAACGTTGCACCAACTGACCGCCACGTTTTCCAGGCATTAGACAACATTTTGTAAGGAAAAAAAATTCAAATCTGAAGAAGATGCAAAAACAGCCTTTCGTGATTTCATCACCTCCTGCTCTCCAGAATTCTACGCTACCGGCATAAATAAGATAAAGAGAAAATGACTAAATTGTGTTCATAATTTAGTTGCATATTTTGAATAACTGTATTGCTTTCTGTCGAGATAAAATAAAATAAATTTTCAGTTCAAAACCGATCACTTCATTCTTAATTCCCTGATATTAGTACACACGGTATGTTGACGTATATAAAAGTGCCAGTTTTTTCCTAACTTACACACGTACATACGAAAACACGCACACACACACAACAACTACAACAACAACAAAGAAACACACTCCGATATCTTCAATCGACAGTTATCGAGAGACGTTGTCGCTTGAGATACGCAGCAAAACGTTATTCTTTTTTTTATTTTATTCAGCTGCGGTAAATTTGGTGATCGACGACTTCTCTGTTGAGATACAGCCATACTTATTTCAGTTCTTCCAAATGTGTTTTCTTCTATGCCGTCTATTTTATCATTATTTTCATAGGAGTTGCTTAGTGATTTAGCGAGGTACTTATCGTTATTTTCTCATACATCCTCATCGACGTTATTTTATTCTTGCATTTATATTATTAATGTTAGTGTTGTTAAAATGTTAATGTTATTTTGGAAACCGTTTGCAATACTCAAATGTATCCCATTCTCTTTATTTCCTTTAGAGGAAGGTCACTACATTTATTTTGGTAAACATATGTAACCTTCGTAGCCATATTGAAATGCTTTTTGTTCTATAGCAATAATAAATAACAAGCAACCACTCCTAAATGGAAACATGGAATTCAACTTTGCTCTTTCTTGATGTAACAATAAAATAAACATGTCAAATTCCATGCTGATGTAAAGTAAAAATCACTAACTATAACAAAAAAAATACACGAAAATGACTTCAATAATAATACGATTATTCTAACCTTGCCGATTTAATCACTTTACTATTTGACTGACTTCTGAAAATAAATACAAATTCGACCTTGGCAGAATTTGAACTTATCACCTTCAAGGACTTTATTCACTTATTGATATCTAACCAATTATATATTCTGCAGCTTTCTTCTTTTAGTGACGAAGGAATTTACACGAATGGACACTCATATATATATATATATATATATAAATGTGCACACAAATACATGTGTGTGTGTTTCTCAGTGGGATATATGTCCTCATATCAAATTATATTCATAAGTTGTTAAATAAACAGCTTGAGCCATGATAAAGGACAGTTCAATGGGGGCCACATTTTATGATCGAACCCATGTTCACGTGATTCTAAAGTAAATTTTTAACTATATTTCTGTCAGCGCCAATCCTCCAGATGTTATTTTATTGAAATCATATCACTGATCTGAACTTATTGCCAGTGAGATTGTTGTGACAGATGACACTCGTAGGATGAAGCCTCGCATTGTAGGCATATCAGATATAATACATTTCTAAATTTACTACACGTATTACTCGTGTAGTCAATTACGATAATGTTAAGTACACAATTATCTGGGACATTGCTCGAAGATTGTATCTGTAATAAGGTCTGTCCTTTGTCCATGGTGAAAGAAAACAACTTGTTCACAAAGGAGTAGTCCTTCTATACTTTTATTCTTTTACTTGTTTCACACATTTGACCGCGGCCATGCTGGAGCACTGCCTTTAGTCGTACAAATCGACTCAGGACATATTCTTTGTAAGCCTAGTACTTAGTCTATCGGTCTCTTTTGCCGAAGCGCTAGGTTACGGGGATGTAAACACACTAGCATCGGTTGTCAAGCGATGGTGGGGAAACAAACATGGACACACACATACACACGCGCACATACATATATATATATATGTGTATATATATATGTGTGTATATATATATATATATATGTATATATATATATATGTATATATATATATATATATGTATATATATATATGTATATATATATATATATATATATATGTATATATATATATATATGTATATATATATATGTATATATATGTATATATATATATATATATATATATATATATATATATATATATATACACATGACGGGCTTCTTTCAGTTTCCATTTGCCAAATCCACTGAGAGGGCTCTGGTCGACTCGAAGCCCAAGAAGACACTAGCCCAAGGTGCAATTCAGTGAGACTGAGCCCGGAACCATGTAGTTTTGCAGCAAGCTTCTTACCACACACCCACTCCTGCACTGACAGTAGTCTATTTTTCCATTACAAGTAGATATGCTTCACCTCTATCTATGGGGACCGATCTGTTGGGACAGACATATGTTCCTCGGAGATATAGATTAAAATTGACAATAGGATGTGAGTCGCTGATGCTTCAGTTAACAATTGCCTGATATTCTACCAACGTAAATATATTAGACGCTTTTAAATTGCATTTACATCTGTTTCAATAAAACAATAATCAATATATAGTTGGTATTGATTTTAGCGAAAACAGGAGTCTGAAATGTAAAAATGATTGCCATAATGTCAAGTTATAAACTCTACACAAAATGAAACGTAAACTCAACTTAATACTGCTTTCTTTTGATGAGACACAAACAGATTTTGAGTAGTTAATACTGTAAGTTGAACCGACAGCAGTATACAATTCATTATTTCAACTACCTGGAACCAAAAGTTCAAAATTTAGATGGACAAGACAAATAGGTTTATTGGTTCACTACAACGCTCAACTGTTTCAAGCCTCGACCAATCTGCATACCTGATTCTTTATTTCACATCAGATATATTTCGGTGTCATTACCCTTGTCAATATGGTCAAAATTTATCATTGAACGTAAAAGATTGTTTACTAATTATTGATGGAATTTCAAAGCGCAAATGTTTCTTGTTTGAGATGCTCAAATCATATGTTAAAACATGAGTATGTTCGATGGCATCGAGCTTCAGAATAAATTACATGTCAATCCCAAAGCTCCAATACCATAGAACAAAGGAATTGTGGAATTAGAAACGTCAGTATCATTTTCAGAGATTTATTTACGAATGCAAAATCAAATGTTTTCAACGATGGTTAACATGGGTGTCTGGTTGCACCTCCATATATCAGACACTTTTATACAATAAGAATAGAAAGCCATGGTCCAATAGACTCAAGGTTAAGCTTCTTTACTTCGGCCCTTTCTTCACATTCATACACGTACAAATAAAATAAAACAAACATTTGATAATTCTTACCTGACACATACATTCAAGGCAATCCTGTGGAATTGGACCTACAATGCAAAATAAACCATATGAATATATATATATATATATATATATATATAATTATATCCCTCTGATGAAGGGATATAATTAATAAATATCACGGAAACAGCTGTAAGACCTTCTATATATAAATGTTCTAATATTTACACAGCCTTGGTTTTTTATCTCATTACACAGAAATTCTTATATATATATATATATATATATATACATACACGCATACATGCATACATACATACATTCGTACATACATACATACATACATACATACATA